>NC_060268.1:84700426-84830426 GCF_021613505.1 Equus quagga | reverse complement strand
TTGGTTCGGATCTCGGGTGCAAACATGGCACCCCTCGGCAAAAGCCATGCTGTGGTAGGCATCCCTCATATAAAGTAGAGGAAGATGGGCATGGATGTTACCTCAGGGCCAATCTTCCTCAGCAAAAAGAGGAAGATTGGCAGTAGTTAGCTCAGGGCTAATCTTCCTCAAAAAACAAAAAACAATAACCTGAAGTAACTGTTCTTCGTGCTTTCATTTTTCTTGCTTCATTAAAGGCAGGAGAGGTAGGCCAAAGGGAAGAGAACTAAGGTGACCCCCTAGGTTGAGGGAACAAGACCCATGGGGCCAACCAGCGAAGAGAACTCACCTTGAAGTGAACAGCCTGTTCACAGAAATCAACCCTACACATTTGAATAAGATCTTTGAGTGCATTCAACAAGAAATATTCAGCATGTGGTTTTAAAGAGAGGAAGTGGTCAGGTACCACATATTACCAGAAGGACTCCCTGACAGATTGTATTTTCCAAAGATGGCTGCAACAATTTCCCATCCCAGACCACACATTGAGAAACGCTGTAAATTAACTTAAGGTATTTTATTTTAATATTATTTTTGATATGCTCATTTGTTTCAAATTACAAGTGCAATGCATGTTCACTATAGGAAATTTGGAAAATGCAAAAAAATGATGTGAGATTAAATAAGATCACATTAGCAATGGTATTAAAATATCTTTTGGGTGAATTTCTGTTTTCAAATGTGTTTAGCTATACAGTTCAGATACAAAATCCTAAGTGACCATGATATTAAGGCTGTGTCTTCACAGCAAAACAAAGTACAAATTGAGATAATTACTGCAAAAATTTAGGCCCAGAACCTGCTTACCTAGACAATCCCTATAATTAGGGAAAGGTGTTTGGGATAATTGCCTCAATTTACCACTCTAGCAGTTTGAGGGAATGAGGTATCAAGAATTGGTTGGCATCAGTTTTCTTTTCTGATTATACAAAATGCTTAATCAGACTACTTTTCTCAAAGTATTTTTTCCTCAATGAAAAGCCTTTTTTTAAATATTAAACTGACTTTGACTCAATTGTCAAAAGACTCTTCCCGTTTTCAATGCCCAAATCACCAATCAAGTCTATCAATTTAGTTTATTTTTAAAAAAGGGAAAGAAAACCAAAGAGCAACGAAGCCAGTCAACAAATTCAAAACACACATTTCAAGGTATAAAATGGTCCCTGGACTATTTCTAACAAGTAAAATGAAATGTACCCTTCCCATTGTGCTGAGTTACGCCCCATCAGATTGACAAGGACTCATGGGGGTGACCGTTCTAGGACCGAATTTCCATTTGCCTTCATAGTATGTGCATATTGTTGGGTGGGGGGCACGGAGGTAGTCTGAGAAGGGAGTCAAGAGGGGCTACAGTCCAACAATTTAGAAGAGATTGCGAACATTTTTTTTGTTCAAGATTTAACTGAGATACGAGACTTCCAAAGGATGTACAGAAAGTAAATTTTGGAGGTGCCTCTAATTTTATCCTCTGTGTCTCGTATTAAAGGATGTTGCGTAAGTTCTCAGGTAGAGCTCACTATTAAGAATCACAAGGAAAATTGATATAGTACGAAGTAATCAGAGGAGTAAGCCAAAACTCCCTCTGGCTTCTGGTCTAATCTTGAAGGGAAATTAGATTAGAAAAAGCAAAGCTAGAACCCGGAATGGCACAGCCACACAGGCCCAGGGAAACATACCAAGGAAAAACCAGGATGGGCAGGTGGGAGGTAAGGTGAATACAGGAACCATACGCTTGAGAGGGTGGGAGATGAAGACTTGTGCCCGGAAAGGATGGATTGGCCTGCTGAGGAATACGGAGCAGGAACTGCAAATTTATAGCGTCCAACTGGCACCCTGTCCGCATTCCTAAACCAACACTGCTATCATCGGTTTCCTCATTTTTGGTTTGTTTGTTTCTTACATTCCAGATGACCAGCTTGAGAACGGGTTGCCACTCCTTGAATCGTATTATGCAAAAAGGAAGAACATGCAAGCACAGAGAAATCCTACCTTGCAAAATGAACTCTTTGGTTAATTTAGAATTGGTTCATTTCTCAGTTTTTTTCCCCCGGATGTCAAACAATTGACTTTCCAACTGTCCTCATTCAAATGCACTTATTTGCAAAATCATGATTTCTTGACGAATAGTTGTTTGCCAAGATCTGTCTCGTGTTTCATAGAACACTTAAGTGTATTGAATGGGAAAATCCTCAAGCTTTGTTCAAAGACATATACTGCCTCGAAATGCAGCATTTTGTACTCGACACAAATGCGACAGAGCCTAATAATCAAGATAAATACTTTTCTAAAACTCTGAGTGTTAGACCGAAGTTTCAGACATAAATGTGGCCTGTTTCAGATGTTACTGGGCAGCGGGAGATTCCTCTGATTCTTTTCACCGGAGGAAGTGTCCTGGTGAGGTGTGTGTGGTCTGTGAATTAGTCAGTGTCCAATTGGGACTCCAGTTTTCCTCAGATTATCTCCCTCTCATTTATGTTTCCTGTTCCAGCAGTAACTGGAGGTGATCACAAAACAGTAGGATATTTATTTCCTGGTTTTAGCTGACTAATGAGCGTCTAAGAGACACTTGCACCTTTTGTGTGCTTGATCAGATGGTGGAATTTCTCTCTCCACTCAAGTAGTTCCTTTTCCTCTAAAATCAATCAAAACTATTTCCCAACTGGCCCCGAACTTAAATAAAATAAACCAGGGCTTTTATTCAGTAACTTTAGTATAGAATAACTGCCTTAATATTTAGATAGAAGAAAAGCAGCAAATATTAAATGATATGACTTCTTTATACAGCAAAGATAAACTCTCTTCCAAATCCTGCCAAAAGTAAGTTTGTAACTAGGGGAGAGTGAGAAGGGAGAGAAGAAAAATAAAATCCCCCAAATACATGGTATATATGAAAATCAGTAGATAAGTATAATATCATCTTGAGAATAGAAATAACACTAATAATAATGGCAAATCAGAAACGGATAGTACTAAATTTCCCTCCCTGTTCGCCACCTTACAGGATATCCCGTCTAGCTGCAGAAACAAAACATGGAAATGAATCAGTCGATAAAGGATTTTCTCCCATTAAAGATGTTGGTGATTTTGTCCCATGTAGGGGAAGTTGAACATTAGGATAGATGTTCATAATCTGCGGAGACCACAGTAGCTCCCCCACCCCACGAAGTGGGATGCAAACTTATTGTGTGTGACAAAGAACATCAAGCTAAAATAACAGCATTTATCTAAGTATGATAATACTAAATCACGCCACAGACTGACCTAAATATTTAATTTTTTCCAACATTGATAATCAATATCTTTTGACTGCCGCCCTAACTGACTACTTTTGTTTTTCTTACTAAATCTCAGAAAACTGACATCTATGGACATCTCTTATAGCTTTTCTTGGAGGGGACAGGGTTGAAGAAGAAAGCAGTCATTGTGGGGATGTGGAGCCGCAAGAGAGAGAGGCTGCTTTATTCAGGAGAAATTCAGAGGTCAGTTAAAAATTGTTATTATGGGGGGCCGGCCCAGTGGCCGAGTGGTTAAGTTCGCGTGCTCTGCTTCGGCGGCCCAGGGTTTTGTTGGTTCAGATCTTGGGTGTGGACAGGGCACTGCTCATCAAGCCATGTTGAGGTGGCGTCCCATGTAGCACAAGCAGAGGAACCTACAACTAGAATATACAGCTTTGTACTGGGGGGCTTTGGGGAGAAGAAGAAGAAGAAAAAAAGAAAAAAATTGGCAACAGATGTTAGCTCAAGTGGCAATCATTAAAAAAAATCATTATGATATTTTTCATTTCAAAAAGATGTAAATTACTCTTAAACAACTCATATTTTTCAAAAGTTAAAACCAAAAATGTTAATTAGTATGATTGTGATCATTTCAAATGTATATATACGTCAAAACATCAAGTTGTACATCTCAAATATATGCATTTTTATTTTGTCAGTTATACCTCAGAAAAGCTACAAATGAAAGTAAACATCAAGCATAAAAAGAAATAAAAAGGAAAGAAGAAGAAAGAAAAGAAAGAAAGAAAAAGAAAGAAAGAAGGAAAGAAAAGAAAATGAAAGAGGAGTGAAAAGGCCCTTACATTCCCAAGGTTCCTGTGACCTAGAAATGAACTTGTCCTAAGAATCAGGTCGAAGGCATTTATTCAAAGGTTCAGAAGGACTTCAGCTTTCACTATTCTTAGAAAGATAAAGTTAGTATTACACATGTCATTATCATGTTGGGATCAAAATGGAGGACTCACTGGCATGAAATGTTTAAAGCAGGAGGTGAAGATAGATTTATGTAATGCTAATTTCAGGCAGCTTTCAAGGTTAATGCTTGTCCACATTTACAATGGCCAACTTCCCTCACCCCAGGACCACGTGGTCAGCTCTGTACTGCTTGCCACTGGCATCAACCACTTCTGTGACATGTTGGCTGCAATTCAACAGTGAAGCATGCATATTCTCTACTTGAGCATTTGAGGAGCCTGCAGGCAGTGAGGTATGATGTAAATGGAAAAAAAGAAAAACTGTGACCTTGAAACTCACCATCATAAGCCATCTAGGTGTCCTGCTCGGGCTTCCAAAGTGGGCGCTCAGACAGGCCACCCAAACTGCTGACATCCTTCATTGACCCTTTCAGAGCAATTGTGAATCTAATGACGTTGTTTTTGGGTTTTGGAACTGAACTTTACAGGGATTGGTTCCAATCCTGGGTGGTGCTGAGAAAACTCAAGTCTCACCAGAATTTGGCTGAGACCACCAGACGTGTTTCATGTGAGGGCCTTTTCCCATAATCTGACCAGAATGGTTTATGAATGTTCTGGAGAGCAAAACACAGGTCCCAAAGGCTGAGAAGGGTCACGCCCTGCTCAGCTAGGAGACCACACAGCCATCCTCTCTCCCTTCTGAGTATTTATAGTTAGAAAACCACACCACCCCTCTCGTTCGGAAGCTGAGGGTGAAAGTGGAAAAAGCCAGAAACACGAATTGCATCCTACAGCTGAGAAAGCCTCTCTCTTGGAAAAGCTAGAAAATAAATAAATAAAGGGGGAAATCCAAATGGGATTGCTCTTCAAACACACAAATGATCTTATGTTAACAGTTGGGATTAAACAGCTGTCTCGTGGTTATGTGATCATAACAGATGCTGTGTGCAAACGTTTCCTGCTAGCTTTGTTTTGGTTATTGCTGTTTGTGCAGTTCAATGGGCTGAATTCAGCTTAAGGGATACAGATTTTTATTATCCTTCTGTGCTGCACGGGCAGCTTCATCATCTCTTTAAGAGGAAAGGGGGCGTGTGTGAGGGATAGATGGAGGGAAATGGAGGGTGGGCTCTCCCATGTCACATTGGGAATGATGTCATATTGCTGAAATTCCAGCACACTCGTCTTAGGATCACTTTGCCGTTGAAGTGGTCCCCCGTTCTATTCTGTTTTGTTTTGGTTTTTTTTTTCTCACCTAGGCTGTCCTCAGGTCTAGAGCAGTTTAGGCATCTGGAACAGAATTTATAGAACATAGAGAACGGTTCTTTTGATGACTAGCAGCTTACAATGTTGTAATGATCCCTGTTTTGTCTCACTTCCTCCCATGCCCTCCAGAGGTAAAATGTACTAGCTCATTTTTATTTTTCCTGGAAATTTCATTTCACCCTGGGAGCAGGGACCGCCCTATATATGTAAGCCAAGCGACATGGTGAACTGTCACGATTTTTTGGAAGTTCAAATCTGGAAGCCATTTTGGACTGAATTATATTACTTGTTCAAACCAAAATAACCTCTTGGCTCAAATTCCTCAGAGAATTGCCATGATTCATAACACACTTTGCCTACCAACAGATTTAATTTCCATTGCTTATATTTTCCAAACATTTTTTAATACGATGTAAATGGCAGAAGTAATGTTTCTGGGTTCAGAAAAGGACCTGGCTGCCATGAAGAGGAGGTAGAGAGAACAATGTGGGCCGTATTTAGCAGGTCTGGCATGGGCTCTGCCTGCGCATCGTGCACTGCCCCCCCCTAAGGACCTCAATTTTCATCTATAAAAAGCTGATCTTCATGCACAGAGGCATGCATTCACTGGCCAGTAGCTCATCTCTACTTTTAAAAATTTTGGATAGGGGAAGGAGGGGGCAGCTTCCATTGCTTAATACCTTACCTTATGAATTATATCTTTGAGTAAAGCATCCTACCAGGGCTTAGTCACTCCCCTCTGACTCTTTACTGAAGAGGAGGGTTTAACAATATATAAATATATCTAAGGAACCAAACTTAAATTGTAATCTTATTCTCACTCAAAAAAGGGATTTAATGATTACTCTTCAGAGTTCCCCAGCTCACAGAATGAAATTACGCCTTCTCTGATAAGTTGCCAAAGCAGTAACATTTCTATGATGCTTTAAGTAAATCTCAAAGCAACTTCCTATACATTCAATGCTTGATCCTACTCGTAGCTCTTGGAGGTATTTTCCTGGTCATACAGAAAAGCAAGCCAAGGTCCATCCTATAAGGAGAGTACCATATCTACGTCATCTAAGTTTATTCAAGTAGTAAGTGGTGAAGCCCACACTGGTACCCACATTGGGGATCTGTGACTATGGTTCAGAGACTGAGGACAGTATTTGCCCAGGGATCTCTGTTGTTGTTGTTGTTTTCATCAGGTGAGTGGGTGGGAGTGTGCTGCTCTACATCGAGCTGCCTCTGTTGCCTCTGCATCCTATAGGCAAACATCAGCATTCATCTTCTAGATGGTCTGGGTGCTCTTGGAATCCTGGAAAATTTGTTTTTGGAGATCCTGGAAGGACTGAAGATCAGGTCCCTTTGTGGAGCCAGCCTGTATCTCAAAACAAAAGATCCTTCCAAAGAAGATATACAAATGGCCAATGAGCACATGAAAAAATTCTCAACATCCCTAATCATTAGGGAGATGCAAACCAAAACTACTGTAAGGCACTAGCTCACACTCATTAGAATGACTTCTAAAAAAAAAAAAAAGACAGAAAATAACAAGTGTTGGTGAGGATACGGAGAAACTGGGACACTTGTGCACTGTTGGTAGGAATGTGAAATGGCACAGCCACTGTGGAAAACATTACGGCAATTTCTCAAAAAAATAAAAATAGAATTAACATATGATCTAGAAATTCCACTGCTGGGTACATCATCAAAAAATTGAAAACAGGGTCTTGAAGAGATATTTGTATACCCATGATCATAGCAGCATTATTCACAATAGCTAAAACATGGGAGCAACCCAAGTATCCATCGATGGATGAATGGATAAACAAAATGTGCTCTATGTGTATATACAATGACATGTTATTCAGCCTTAAAGAGGAAGCACATTCTGACTTATCCTACAGCAAGGATGAACTTTGAGGACATTATGCTAAGTGAAATAAGCCAGTGACAAGAAGATAAATACTGAAGGAGTCCACTTATATGAGGTACTTAGAGTAGTCAAATGCATAGAGACAGAAAGTAGAATGGTGGTTGCCAGGGGTTGTGCAGGAGAAAATGGGGAGTTGTTTAACAGGTACAGGGTTTAAGGATGAGATGACGAAAAAGTTCTGGAGATGGATGGCGGTGATGGTTGCACAACAATATGAATGTACTTAATACCCCGGAACTGAACACTTAAAAATTTTATGTTGTATGTATTTTACCACAATAAAAAAAAAATTAGAACAAAACAAAAGGTCCACTATAGTCACCTAGGACCTGGAAGGTTAGGTCTCCACAAACTGCTTCCCTCGACATCTTGCTCCTGCCCCTTCTCCACTGTGTCTGAACATAGAACACACTCAGCTTTTCACATTGTGCTGTACCCTGATACTACACTGTGTGCAGATTAAATAGCTGGGGAGAAGTGCAAGTGAAGCCAGCAGAGAGGTTTGATTTATACCCTTTCCTTGATGATTACAAGTATCTCTAGGATCTTCATTCTTTTCAGGCTTGATACCAATTAAAATGCAAATCTTTCCAGGAGCGAATGTTTTAAGCATTTTCATCTTTGAATGAATTTCAGATCCTTTTATCTTCTACCTCTCTTACTGAAACAAAGATGCCTTTTATTATGAAGGTAATAGGGAAAAAGGGTTAATAGCTAATGCATACCAAGAGCTCTTACAAGCTGTCAAGATGGAGACAAACAGCACAACAGAAGAATGAATGTGGGTTGTAAGAAGACAGCAGAGGAGCCAATCCAGCTGGCCCCCGATCAAATAAAAACATGGTCAAAGTCACTTAGTGGCAAGAAAATGAAAATAACGAAATAGTGAGGTATCTATCACTTTATATTCATCAAGCTGGCAAATTTTTTTTTTTAAAAGCTGTATCACCTATTGATGGCAGGAATGTGCAGAAAAGGGTGCATTAATACATAGTTGTAAAAACGTGAGGACTTTTTGCAATTTGGAAAAACAATCTGATGGCATATTTTAAATTCAAAGTATATCTTTCCTTCCACTCAGCAGTCCCATTCTTAGGAATCCATCCCAAGAAATAAGAGTCTTCCTCTTTTAGGAAAGTCATGGGACATATATCTGAGGATGTTTGCTATAGCACTCAAAGTGACAAAAAAAAAAAAAAAAAAAGATTCAAGCTCAGTACATCCATGACATGGATTATAATGCAACCAGGAAAAGAAAAAAAATTTCAGCCATATCAGATGACTCAGTTGGAATTCCATGAAGAACTGCTGAATAGGAAAACCCTTGTGTAGGAAGTATAGCTCATTTTAGAAAAACAAGTAAACACACACATGCACGCAGACACACACGCATGCACACACAGACATGTACTCTCTATATCCACCCACAGAGGATCCTAGGATTATATTTGAATAAGAATATATGTGCTTGAAGACATATGGAAGGTTTATTACTAGGTAATTCATATTATTTCCCTGTGGAGAAGTAGGCTAATGTGAACAGAGAAAAGAGAAGAAAGTGAGTTCACAAGCTAAAAAGGAAAAGAAAAAATAATGGCACCAAAATGAAATGTGTTTGCTGCATTGCTTTTTTTTGTATATGTGGGTATACATATAAAGAAACTTCCATGGAAAGATAAAGCCAAAGTATGACATTTTTCATAACAAAAAACCTGGAAAACATGAGGCTTCTTGAGAGAGACTATCTGCCACTCTTAAGATTATTATAATAATTTTCTCAGTTAAAAATAAAGATCAGTGACTCAGGTCATCCACTGTGAGTTTTGATGATGCAGAAAACTCACTTGGCAATTTCCTTAGGAATTAAACAGCTATCCTTTTGCTTTTCTGTGTGTCTCTGGTTCTTGGAAGCAGAGGCAGTGAGGAGGGGATAGTTCAGAGTTCAACATTGTGTCCTAAAAGTGTAAATACTGATGTCATTTGAAACAAGCGCTGAAACAGAACATCATCAGTTGTTGTTTTAAGTAGTAATCAAACACAAGTAACCAAGTTACATCACACAACACTCATATCCTGGCTCCAGGAAGGAGTCTTACAGAGAAGTAGCTGAAGGCAGCAATGCAGGACATACCTCTCAACACATAATCATCCTCTAAACTGGTTTCCTAATTTGCATTTCTAAAATTGGAATACAGTTTGCAAAAGGGCAGAAAGGGCTGTTTAATGCCATGAAATTCCCACTCCTGATTTCTTAATTTTGATTTGTCTCTCAGTTGACCAGTACATAACTGTGAGTTTATTTTCAAATATCATGATACAGGGGCCGGCCCAGTGGCATAGTGGTTAAGTTCACATGCTCCACTTTGCCAGTTCTCCAGGGTTCCTAGGTTTGGATCCAGGGCACGGACCTACACACCACTCATTAAGACATGCTGTGGTGGCATCCCACATAGAAGAACTCGAAGGACTTACAAACAGGATATACAACTATGTACCTGGGCTTTGGGGAGGAAAAAAAAAGAGGAAGATTGGCAACAGATGTTAGCCCAGGGCCAATCTTCCTCACCAAAAAGCACACCTTTAAAAAAAATCATGCTACATGGATGATCATTTTCAGATTATGTGAAAATGTACCTATGAAGCCTTTCTATACTAGAAGAAACTTGATTAGTGACAATATAGATGAGTCACAGTCCAGTTCCCATAGAAGTGAGAAGAAGCTTTTCCCTTATCTTCAGCATTTTCAGCAGAAAAATCTGAGGTCAGCCCATTTTGCTATTTTATAGGTAATTTTTCCCTTTGCATTCCTGTGTACTTATATGATATTTACTCTAATAATTTAAATCTTTTCAGTGTATTAATTTTTTCATTGAGGTTGCTTGTACTGCTATGGATCCATTTGATATGCATATTCTAGCTTTTATTATGCAGTAAAGTTTTCTTTAATCTTATCTTTGAATATTGTTTCTGTTCCAGTTGTCCTGTCTTCTTCCTCCGGAACTCTTATAAATTCTTAGATTTGGTCTCCATTTTGTTATTAACATCTACTATACTCTTAAAAGTATTTTTTCTTTGAGAGCTTCAGTGTCTGAGGCTTGTTTTCATTATCACCAATTTTTTGTGGGTTTTTTTCAATACACTTCTACCCTTGGTGCTATCAATTCTTGTTTTAATTGTGCAATTGTATTTTTAGTCTAATTTGTGTAACTGATGTGATAGGTCACAGTTGTGATACTATGCAAAGTTCAAGTGTTCAAAACTGGAAACTTCTTTATTTTATAAATTAGCTTAATTTCTCTCAAATAGTCCCCATTTCCACAGATGACAAAATACATAAAGTTATTATTTCCAGGAATACTCCTTAAGTATTAGTTTCCTATTGCTGCTATAATAAATTTAGTGACTTAAAACAACATTCATTTACTATTTTACAGTTCTGGAGGTCAGAAGCCTAAAACTGGTTGACAAGGCTGTGTTCCTTCTACAGGCTTTAGGGGAGAATACGTTTTCTTGCTTTTTCCAGCTTCTAGAAGCCTCCTGCATTCCTTGGCTCACGACCCCACATCACTCTAACCTCTTCTTCAGTCACATCCCTTTCTCTAACTCTGACCCTCTTACTTCCTTCTTATAAGGACCTTTGAGATTACATTCGATAATCCAGAATAATCTCCCCATCTTAAGAACCTTAATCACATTCACAACATTACCTCTTGCCATGTAAAGTACCACATTTATAGGTTTGTAGAACTAGAACATGGACATCTTTGGGAGGGAATTATCCAGCCTACTACAGTTAAATTCATATGTGATTATCTCAGTCACTGGCAAGTTTACAAATGCCCACTAGGTCTTTTCTTCTAATTTCTCCTTCCAGGTCACTTTAAATCCTTGAGGATGGTTGCCAGAAAGGGAAGCTGTATCTTTTACTATATCCCTTTTTTTTTTTTTTATCGAGTTAATGATAGGTTACAATCTTGTGAAATTTCAGTTGTACGTTAATGTTTGTCATTTGTATTGTAGGTGCACCACTTCACCCTTTGTGCCCACCCCCCCCCCACCTTTCCCCTGGTAGCCACTAATCTGTTCTCTTTGTTTTACTCTATCCTTTTATAATAACTGGTAAACAGTGAGTAAACTGCTTTCATAAGTTCTGTGAGATGCTCTAGCAAATAAATTGAATCTAATGAGGAGACTGTGGAAACCTTGGACTTAAGGCCAGTGGGTCAGAAGCACAGGTGACAACCTTGACTTGCAAATGGCATCTGAAGTAGGGGAAGGGGGCAATCTTGTGGGACTAGGCCCTTGACCTGTGGGATCTGACTTCATATCCAGGAAGATAGTGTCAGAATTGAGTTACATGGTAGGACACACATCTGGGGTCACAGAGAATTACTTGGTATGGGACCAAACCCCACACATCTGGGGTCAGAAGTGGGCCAAGTGTGGCAGTAGTGTGACAGTAAAGGAGAAGCACACCAGGTCCAACACCAGGTCTTCTTGTGTCTTACTGATCAAGTCAAACTGTTCCTCAGATGTTTTTTTCTGGTTCTGGCAATGAACCACATGCCATTTATCGCTTTGACAGTAGAATTTTCTTGGCGCTCCAAGTTATTGTTGATGTTTCCTGCTCTTACCCATGCTTAACCCTCCATCCAGAGCTAGTGTTAAGTGGAGCACTCTGGGACATCACTGTCCACTTGGGGGCTGACTAAAATCTCTTCTAAGAGCTTCAGCTGGTGTCAGTTCCATGCCAATGGCCCTCCCTCAGTTCCCAGTATTTAGCACCAGTGACTCTGCTAGAGAAAAATTGGATCTTATCCTAATCCTCCTGCCTGGTATGTGATATAACAAATATATATAAAAATTACGCCTCATAGAATTTACCACTCCTCTGAAGGACTCTTCCTGTAGGCATCACTCCTCCAAAAGGGAAATTCGCTATGGTCATTCCCCACCTTAGGCCACAACAGCTCTCCCATTACATGTGGCTCCTTATCTGTTTCAGGGAAATATAGAATTCTCGTCAATGCTAAAAAGGTAAGTATTAATTGGCAGGAAATGGAAGAGGGAAACTGAATTTTGAGAGCCTCAAACAGTCTAGCTACCTATCATTTTGCTGCAGAGCCTAAAACGTGGTTCTTACGAAAGGAGGCAGGTGTGGGGAGTTGGGAGGAGAAGAGCAGTGCAAAGAAAGGATCTTGCAACTTACATACTGAGAGCATAGCATGGATGCCCTCAGAAATGTAAAGGAGAAATCAGTCCATGACCCATGCTTTGCCTGCTATGCTATGCCTTACATTCTGAGGGCATAGCATAGGTGATGGGTTGATTTCTCTCTCCTGGCCATTTCATCAATCTTGCACTTAGTGGAAATCGTTCCCAATTTCACTAAAAGTTGTCTGTTGACGGCAGTGTTAATTTTTATCTTTTTCCATTATTTCACAGGGGTGGGGGCTATTATTCAGATGACATTTTAAACCAAAGTCCTGACACTTTCTTTTGTAGGAGAAGACAAGCAAGGACTGGAGAGAAAGGGGAGATGGAAGACGTGGAGAGAGGAAACTGCAATGGGGAGCAGCAAGCATACTTGGAGGAATGGTTGTGGGTCCTGAGTCTTATTATGTAAACTAGCACAACACACCTCAAACAGAGACCTCTGCTTTGAATTCTGCCTACGTCCAAATATATTTGTAAAGTCTTGTAGCATCATTCACTTAGTCACAGCCTTTGGATTCACTCAGTTTTTTCCGGCCATCAGCCCCCTCCCTTCCTTTCCAGGTCAGAATGTTTTTCTCCACAGCTAAACTCACCTGAATCCTCTCCTTCAACTGGATTCTTCCCTGGACCTCTTTATCAAGACCATTTTTTTTTTTCTGCAGTGACAGATTCTAAGTGGCTGCTCCCTATTTCTCAGTCATTTCTAGCTGGTTCATCCCTGGACACTTAATGTCCTCCAAGTTGCCCCTGAAGCGCTGTAGCCCACAGAAAATCATCCTGCTGTCACCTTGAGTTCTAGTAAAAGCATTTCCGCTCTTCATTCTTGTTCCCACCTGTTTAAACAGCCAGGCTCCCAGCCAACACCTTGTTACAGGATCCATGGATCAAAAGTTCTTCCAATTACTCTTTCAAACACCAGCTCATTTACGTTGTTTAGGCTTGCTTTGTTTTATTTTCTTCCAATAAATAGAAAATGTTTTGGGAAGATTATTTATTTATTTGTCATATTCCCCTTAGAATTTTGCTTAAATCATTGAGTGAAACTGTCAGTCCTGTCTACGTGGGAAGAAAATTGCTCAACCCTCCTTCTCTGAGCCTCTTGGCTATTGAGACCCTGGACCCTTCACAGCTCCTGCTAGTTTGGCTTCATGTGCTTAATTTCGTCTTATTGCAGGCCCAAGGTACCTAAGCTGCTTTCCATAGCTTCTCTTTTTTTCTTAGACCTCTTCTTCCCCAAGGACCAGGATACAGTCACCACAGCTCTCGGTGGACTTGTAGCTTCCAATAGTAAGCTCAAAGATTCTTTCATTTTATTTAATAGTTTCATAAAGAAGCAATGGGGATTGCAGTTCTTTGCAAAAGTTGACACCCAGGGCATGTTTGTGCTATGTTGGAAACATCCTTGTTTCAATTAAACAGATACGTAGCATCTTCATAATAGCGACCACCAGTTTCCACCTCTTTCTTCAGTGGTATGCAGCTGTTTTGTTCACAGGGTACTCTAGGTCTCAGCTTCTGGAAGTGAAGTCTCCTTTGTTCTGGACTGGGGAATAAAGTCTGCCTCAACTTACATGCTAGATGCTAAATTAAGCTACTTGGACTCAGGCCTGAAACAGGATTCTAGGTCTGGCAAGATTCACACACACTTCTACCTCAAAACTGTTTCCTAATTTTCCACTGAGGTGCAGGTCCACAGGTTATGCACTCTGATTTTACTATATGGTGGCACGTCCCCGTAGCCTTCCAAGATTCTCTTCCTGAGTTCCAGATAAATGTACAATGTCATTTCTTTTTTTTTTTTTGTAAGGATCCAAGACTTCCCACAAAGTCAGAGTTGGACATACTGCAAACCACCCTCAAGGTAATGTGGGCTCCTCCCAACCCAGATGAATAGTTCCTAAATAGTATAATGAGGAGAAGTGAAGGCAGAATGGGAAGATTATGTCAGTGGGAGCTGATGTTATCCAAAAATTAGAAAATCACCCTTGTCTCATCTTCTACAGTCACCTGAATTGGCCTCTGAGCTTTAAGAAGAGATTTTTGGAAATCAACATGGAGTCCATTACCATTCAGTCATTTAACAAATACGTACTGAGCATCTACTCCATAGCAGCCATTTCCTAAGTACTAGGCATACACGGGTAATCAGGCAGACAGAGCCACTGCTCTCAGGCTTACAGCTTTAAGAAGGAGACATACAGTTAACAAGTTTGGGTTTTTTTGTTTGTTTTTTTTTTTTTTGGTGAGGAAGAGTAGCCCTGAGCTAACATCTGTTGCCAATCTTCCCCTTTATGCATGAGGAAGATTGTTTCTGAGCTAAAATCTGTGCCAATCCCCCTCCATTTTATACGTGGGATGCTGCCATTGCATGGTGCGTAGGTCTGCGCCCGGGATCTGAACATGCCAACCCTGGGCCACCGAAGCAGAACACCGTGAACTTAACCACTACACCACCAGGCCAGTCCCAACAAGTTTCTAAATGTATCATTAAAAATAATAAGTACTGTACAGCATTGTACATAACAGCCAAAAATGAGGAACAATCTAAATGACTACCAGCTGGTGAATAGAAAAACAAACTGTGGTATATCCATACAATGAAATCCTATTTGACAATAAAAAGGAATTAAGTACCAGTATGTGTTATAACACATATGGATGGACCTTTAAAACATTATGCTAGGTGAAAGAAGCCAGATGCAAAAGATCACACATTATATGAATCCATTTGTATGAAATGTCCAGGAGAAGTAAGTCTATAGAGACAGAAAGTAGGTTAGTGTTGTTTGGGTCTATGATGGGAATGAGGAGTCATTCCAAATTTGTATGAGGGAAATATTCTAAAATTGAATTGTGGTGATGGTTATATAACTCTTTAAGTTTACTTAAAATATAAAACACAAATGTACGCTTAAAAGAGGTGAATTTCATGGTATATAAATAATACCCTTAATAATGCTGTTAAAAAATCTTTAAAAATTAGTTGCAACAATAAAACTTAGGCATTATTACTTGAAAAATAATTATTTTTCTAAGGGAGTAAGTGAGGAGAAAGTGATAAAAGATTAGTGTGCATGTGTAAGTATCTTCTTAAATAAGGCAGCCAGTGAGGGTTTTGCAGAGGCAGTAACCTTAAGGGAGATCTGAAGAGTGAGAAAGAGCCAACCACAAGAACCACTGATGGAAGAGACCACTAGGGACAAGGACGACCTTGCACAAAGGTCTTGGAGTTGGAAAAACTTTGGCCTATCTGAGGGACTGAAAAGAAGCTCATGTGAGAAGGAACAATGTCGTAGGGGGCCATATGATATTAAAGAGCCCAGATTCTGTTCTTAGTGGAATATGAATCTACTTCAGATCTTGGAACAGCAGAACTGCATGCTTTATTTCTTTAGATTAATCGAGATTGAACAGAGTAAGACTAAAAGGGAAAAACTCAAATCAGATGCTGTTTCACAGCCCAGGAGAGAGATGATATTATCTTGGATGAGGGTGGCAGAAGAAAAGATGGACAGAAATAGATGCACATAATTTTTTAAGCCTGACATAGGTCCAACCACAATTGCTTTAACACTTGGGTTTTGAAGAGTAAGGTAGAAAAAGGAATCAAAGATGACTTCCATATGTGAGATAAAGAATTTACCAAGATGAGAAAAATTGAGGTAGGAACAGGTTTGGGGGACAGGAGAACCAAGAATTCCATTTTCGACACATGAAATCTAAGATGCCTCTGACATAACAAGGGGAGTGATGGAGAAAGCATTGAAATATAGATTTGTAAAGGAAATGGAGGAGGAGCAACCAGAAAGGCTAAAGAAAACTCAGGAGAGTGTGATATGACAGAATCCTAGAAAAGAGAGACTTTTGAGAAAAATAGAGTGGATAACGATGTTGGGTACAATGATAACTGGCAAAATGGAGGTCAGGTCAGTGAGCCTGACAAAAGGAGTTTCCATGGGGATGATGGTAGAAGCCACACTGAAGCGGACTGAGACATGAAAGGAGTGAGGACTGTGTATGCAGATGATTCAAAATACTTGACCGTGAAGGGAAGCTGAGGATGTGGCCATAGTTTTAGGAAAATGAGGGATTGAAGGAATGTTAGTACATCAGTTAGGATTAGTTTTGGTTCCAAATGATAGAAAACACAACAACAACAGTTTAAATTAGATAGATGTCTATTATTCTCCCCCATTACATTAGGCGGTAAGAAGTTCTGAGCTGCTGTGGTGGCTCCCCAAACATCAGGGGCCCAGATGCTTCTACTTTACAGCTATGTCAACATCAGCATGGGAGGAAGTGACGAAAAGCTCTGCTCCTCTCATTTTAAGGATGCTTCCAAGAGTCTGAAATACTGCATCTGCTTACTCAATCACATGGCCACATCCAGATGCACGAGAAGCTGGGCAATGTTGTCTGTTCCAGGTGTTTATGGACTCAGCTAAAAGCATAGGCTCTTTATCAAGGGAGAAGGGAACAATGGATATTGGAGATTAACTATCATCCTTTGCCAAAGACAGGGTTTGATTTGTTTGTGTATTTGTTTGATTTTTTTGTTTAAGTGTTTATACCGTGTAGTTTGTAAACTGACCCAGTAAAGGAGTGTTGGATGCAGGAGGGCAATGGACTGAAGTCCAGAAAATCCTTGAGAAGGATGAGGCGATAGGATTCAGAACCTAAGTGAAGGAACTGGCCTTTGAAAGTAGAAGGCACATTTCATGAGTTGCAATTTTGAAGGAAAAATATAAGAGAGTGCAGATACAGGTTAGTTTCAATACTTAAAAATTACGTAAAAGATGGGAAAGTCCCAACTGATGGCAGCTATCTCCCAGGTGATGTTTGAAGTAAGGTCAGCTTGGAGTAAACTGGAGGTCTCAGGAGAGAGAAGGCATGGAATTTTTTACCGTCTTGGAGATGCAACTTGGTAGGGAAACTCAGCAGAGCCACAGGGCAGTGTAAGAGCCCCTTTGAGGCTTGGGATTTTATTCCTAAAGTGAACCCAAGGTCAGCCAAGGTCAGCCCACATTAGCCAAGTGAAGCTCTGACACAGGTATGGAGAAGACAGATGGCTGAGTTAATCCAAGGTGAGGGTTTGGCAAGGCAAGTACCAAGAGAAGCTAGCGAGTGTGAAGTTGTTATAGAAACTTGCAAGGAAGTCACCATTATCATCATCAATCAGTTCCAATAACAGCTGTTTATTTATTTAATGCCTCATTTGCAGAGGGCACTTTTTATTTATAAGGATTGATATTTTGTAGCTTCTCTTTGCTGTTCATTAAAAGTAGTTTTTAACTTTCACAGCTCATAGGACATTTTTCTGTACATATGAAATTGTTCCTAATTTTAGTCCATTTCCCCAAGTGTTATTACTTTTACCTCTGAAGAAAAATAGTCCTGCAGTTTCCTCACAGATCATTTCATACTCTTGTCACCTTTTATCTTCCTCCTTTGCAGAACAAACAACTCACTTAATATGTCTCAGCATTCCACTGCTTATATCATTGGGTTCCTCTTCTTGGGACCCTCTCCAAGTTCTCAAGGAAACGTGGGAGTGAAGGTGAATGCAGAGGTTTCACTCTCCAAAGGTTAGTAGTAGAGGCTTCATTTTTATAAGGCATCATGAAAAGAAAGATGGGGACAGATGAAGAAGAAATGGCTCTACAATCTTGAATGTTCCCATCCTGGGGCAGGCTGGGTGGCCCTTAACAAGCTTCCGGGGGGTTAATTTGTACTTCCAGTGGCACTTCTTCTCTTGAAGCCATTTCCCCAGGAGACTAGGTTCCCAGGCCAATATACCTAGATGCAAACAAATGCCCTGATTGGTACCAAAAAACATCCAGTGCTGCGTTGTTGAATTTTATATTTACATTAAGAGTCGATTTTTAATCACACTTATGGGAGAACCTAACAATTCCTTTTAGCACTATTCTCTGGGAAAAACAAGCTTCAAAACATGATTTACATCCAAGTTGCAATATGGAGAAAGTAGATAAACTGAAGGATAAGGGAAAATTCCTGGCCCTTAATTTTCTGATTCCTGGCCCTTTCTTGTGTTGTTCCAAGGGTGGTCTGCCATGATATCTTGGACTTCCCTACTTTTTAACTACTACCACGGTATTCCTCATCAATTTCCTGGGAATCGTGAGGACTACTAAGACTCGTTCCTGTTTTGTTTAGTTACTAAATTTGTCAATGGGGTACAACCATATTTTAAACTATTTCTGTAAGAATACTATTTCAAATTTCTGATGTAATTTTGTATTCGATTTCTAGTTTCCTGAATATGTACTTAATTTCCCATCATCCCCAAAAGTTGGAAAACAAGTTCTTGGTTTCAAGCTCAGCTTGCTTGGCACCACATTGTAGAGAATAGATGGTAGGACGAGGTGCCTGTGAGAGCCAGCTCCACAAGCCTGTCCAGGCAGTAGCCACTGGGACTTGGGAGTGACCCAGGGTGCAGACAGCCCTTTCCCTAGGCTTATTCAAAAAAAAGTAAATAAAATATATATGATCTATATAAATATGTGCACATGTATATAGACACACATATGCATAAGTTGTATAATGTATTCTATATGGATAAATATATAAATATATATTATGTACATATAAATTTAAAATGCCTCCTGATTTACTATTTGATTAAAATCTAGAGACACTACTATCTAACTTCTGCATTAATTGTCCCCAAAAGCAAATGAGAAGTAACAGCAATAATAACCATTTCTTTCAAGGAAAAAAAATGCCTTTGGCCATTTATTCTAAAACACTTCATTAATTTATCACCAGAGTTATAGTCTCAATGTCACCAATATCTTTTCTACTGTACTTTTGAACAGATAATTTCTTGTACATTTGCAGAATGTCAGATTCCCAGGCAATGTCCCAAGAGATCAGGGCACTTGTGTACCTGGCATTTGGCTCCCTAACCATGCTCTGCAGACTAGATGGAGCGTGTGAAGAAAACAATGTCTCTATCTGTCTTTGTCTTTAAGAAAGTGAGTAATCGTCTCTCTCCTTGCCTATTCCCTCCATGGAGAATTTACTGGCCCCAATTTTTAAAAAAGCTCCTACCACACTCCCATTTTCTGTAAGTGCAATTAGTTGCAGGTACAAAATTTGGAGCAAAGAGGCCTCTCGTGGCCTGTTGTGCCTGCAGTTATCCAACTGTGGCTGCAGTTTTTCAGTGCACAACTGATTGCACCCACAAAAAGAAAGACTACACTCTGAAAATGGGTCCCTTTAAGACAGTTGGGGGATCGCATGCCTCCAGTTGGCAAATTGCAATCTTTTATAGGGGCATAGCCATCTCTCCAGCTCGTACTACAAGCCTGAAATCCAGGTTAGGCATCTCAGGTGAGGGAGAGGCCCCAGTTGGAAAGCAGGTGCAGAGCCCCCCAACTCCAACCCGCCCCCAGTTTCACCTTGAGCTACTGGTGGACTGTGCATTAGTATTCAGCATTCCTGACTCCATCTCCTGCTTAGTTCACCAGTCACTCTCCAAAAGGGTTTGAGGAGAGAAGCTCGGTCACACTGTCAATATAACACATTTAACCAACTCTAAATTTGCTTTAAAGAGACAGCTACGAAGATTGACTTTTGCAAAGTGACTCCACCATGCAGCCAAAGACGTCCATTTGCTCCCAACTGTTATTAACTGTGTCACTGAGTACATAAGAAAGGGTTTTGAAGGAATTCCAGTGTGAATCCACTAATTCAATAATCCAATAACATAAATTCAAGTAATGGATATTAATCCTATGTTCAAAACACTCTCACAACTTTTATATCTCTTTCTCAAACAGACCGAGCATGCGTCGCGAAGGCTCCTGATGAAATAATAAAACCCAATTCTCATCTAGAAAAAAGAATCATTATAGGAGGATGGTAATTTACTTTATATGACCTTCCATTGATTATTCTGTGGCTGCTACACAAATATCACAGGAGCTATTGATCGTAAAACTTACCAAATAGATCTCTAATAGCTTTTACTGGGCAGAAATAATTATGCTTGCACTGTGGTCAAACACACATAAACCAATGTGGAGGTATTAATGTATGGGATTATTACCCATCTGTCTGCGAGGTATGGAGAAGACCCTTCATGGGAACGCACTATGTCTAAGCCCCATGAAAGCTCAATATCCGAGCCAACAATTACAGCCAGTTACACGGAAAAATTGATTACTGTAACTAAAAGCTAGAGCTGGAAAGCAGAGGCTGCAGCTTGCTTCATAAAAGCAACATAATAACGAGAGATATCCTAATTGAGGGGGAGTCCTACTGCAGTGGCTGCGTGGACGCAGAAATTGAATTTCCCTGTGGTGTTGGCAGCAGAGTGACTTTTCAGAGTCAAGAGCTTTCTATCTGGCCCAGATCAAGATCAATGATCAACACCCGTAAAAGGTCAGGGTGTCTAATCAAAGAACAGATCATCTATCTCTCAAGGAAAAGCGTACAACATAATCCAGAAACGGCACTGCTGGCCGCAGAGAGCGAGAAAAACCCAGGGAAAGAGAAACTCCAGTTCCACTTTGGTGAACAGGAAGAATGCTCTGCTCATACCAAACGGGGAGGCAGACTCTGGCAGGCGATGCGCGGCTGCTCAGGTAGGCCTGAAGCAGAAGAACGAAAGTCATAAGTTGAAGGAGGCCCTTCTCCAAGTTCTTAGAAAAATAATTTAAACTTCAAAATTCTTCAGCAAGTCTATTACTTGCCCTACATCCCTTCCCCAGCTAAAGCCAGTATTTTAAATAATAATGAAAACACATACGCATCAACAGCAAAAAGCAACAAAAAACTGCCATCAAGATATTAAAACGGGGAGTGACACATTTTTAGCACACAGAATGAATAGACCAGAATGCGAATAGGAGTGAGGGATGGCTGAGAGTAAAAAAGAGAGATTTTGTTTAACCAGTGTGGGCTTTGTGTGTGTGTACTTGATGGAGGAGAGTAGAGGGTAAAGGAGCTGGAACAATTGTATCCCACGAAACAGAAGGCTATCCCACGAATCCCATTCATGCATCCCATGAAACAGAACAGAATTGGAATGCGCAGCTGGAGGGCTTCACATTCCAATGACTGGAAAGGTTTTCCAAAGTACTTATGTCCAGACCACACCCCAGACCAAGAGAATCAGAATATGGCTCTGGGAATTTTCTTAAAAACCCTCTAGGTGAGTTTCCTGTGGAGCCAGGATTGAGAACCTCTGACTTTGAGGAGAGACCCTTCTTAGCCACGGGAGGTCTCTAACGGATGAGGAACCTGGAGCTTCCCAAGTTGACCCCTCCTGCTGCAGCAGTATGGCTCACGTGTCCATTTCTCTCCCCTTCTCGGCATTATCAGTTCCAGTTGTTAAAGGCAGGAAAACTGGAGTCACCGCTTTCTCTCTTTGTCATGATTTATGATTCAGAAGCAAGACAGGGGTGGAGGGTTGGGGATGATGCTTGCTGCTGTGCTTGCTGTTATCTTTTTTAAAGAAATATGCTTTTCCGAGAAACCTTGAAGCCACCGGCAGGGCTGTCTGTTTTTTGCCAAGGCCTTGCCTGGACATAATTGACATCCAGATGGACACACTCTTGGAACGGATAATGGGGAGGGGCAGGGATTCTGCTTGTCCTCAGTTCTTCTCAAATTACATGATAGAGTAGATGTTTTGGATCCTTTAAACCAGAAGGACTTGTGGAGTCCAGTTATGAAATCCATAACGTGTTAGCAGGACTGATGTAGCTGCCTCCACAGAAGAGCAGGGAACTCAGCACCACCCTTAAAGGCAAGGTGGTCACACAACAATCGGTTTGCAGTTTTGGAAAATGAAGACCTCCCTGTGGTTTGAGATTCTACCCTTTTTTGGAATTGTTACAATCTGTTTCTTATGGCCCTTGAGATCTAGCTTAGGTTTGGGGGGTACTTTTTGCACCCTATAGAGACTAATTATTAGCTTTGGTTTAATATCGTTCACTTTGGTCTCGAGGGAAAACTGCCTGAAGTATGCACAGGCCATGCCCAATTCAGACTTCGCTGGCAAACTCCATCATGGATTCACACTATCAAAGAAACAGACCAGAGGCAACGAATTCTGTCCCTAAAATGTGCTCTCACTTACTCTCCCCCTCCAAAGGTAAGCATCGTAATTCTTCCACTTTGCAGAGACTAAACCCAGGGAGGGCCCTGTGTCCACGCGCATGGGTGACAGACCAATCCAAAGCGGGCGTGCGCATTAAGGGAGAACGTGTTCTCCCACCTTCCTGCTGCCCCCTTCGCGGCCAACAGCGGGCTCAGCGCGCACACCGTCCCTGTCACACGAGCGTTTACCTGTCTCTTCTGGCCTTGGAGAACGCGGGGGCTCACGAGGGCGCCGCCAGCCTGGGAGGCGCGGCGCGGAGAGCAGGAGGGCAGCGGCGGGCTGTCCGGCAGGTGCGACCCCACCTGCCGCCTGATTGGCCGCGGCGGCCGCGCGCGGCGGGAGGAAGCGGGTGATGGATGGCCTGTCTGCGGGCCGGGGTCCGAGCAGCGGGGGCCCGTGAGCGTAAAGAGAAGCGTGCTCCCCGCCGCTCTGCACCGAGCCCCCGGGAGAGGGAGATGCCTGCACAAAAGGACCGGCTCGGAATGTTTCGATGTTGAAGATTAGTTTCTATTACATCTCGGTGGGAGAAAGGAAAAAAGCGCTAAGGGAAAGTGGAAGGCGAAGAACTTCGCATAATTTAGGACTGTTGACAAATCATTTCGCCATCAGAACAATCCCTAAGCCGCCCCTTCCCAAATTGCAAACAGTTTATAACTCCTATTTGTCATTTATGAGAATGATGCCCTATCAGTATCTGAGAAATAATATGAAATCAGACCTGAAGAGGTGCATCCTCTTATCTCAGGCAACATTAAAAGCACTGAAAATAGGTTTCAAAAAATGGGGGCTGGGTGAGGGGACAACACCCTTTAGATGGTCTATGCAAGATAAAAACGGAAGACAATTGGATATTAAACGCTAAGAAAAGTTTATTCCAAAAAGAATAAAATAAAAAGATATGTTCCAGAGATACATTTTACACATTAGAATGTGTAAAATTTTCTTAATTTGTCTCGCTTTTACGTATTTAAAGGTCATGAGCAATTTGAATATATTTTGTTTATCCTTGCAAAAAGATGACAGCACATGGTTTTAGGCAATGGAGTTCAGAAGCGTCCTTTTTAAAACTCATTAGGTTGAGAACAGGGTTTGAAGCAGGCAGACAGATAACAGGAAAAAATATGTCGTGAACCACCATGGAAATGGGGCCAGTAGAGAGCTATTGTATCATCCGGGCTCTTCTTTGGCAACTGAAGGACAGGTCCATTCACTGTGAGCATTTCCTCCTGTACCAGCCGCAGCGCTGAAGGTGATACACCTCGTGTCAAGGAATAAGTCAGAGCTGACTGGACGCTGATTTATTTACCTCAGAGAGCAAAACAGTTTAAAGAAAACAGTGGGATTTTTTTCCATATGAGGAAAATATTATTCTAATTGTGCTTCAGGATACTCACCATCCCCTTCTGCCCTAGCCATTACCGCCACTAAGGAATTGAAAGCCATGTTTAAAATGGCAATAAATGAGTTTGAACCATGTTACAAACGTGTATTTTATCTCATTGTAGTTGAAAAGTGACTGAGGGGAGAAAGAATTAAGCTACATGCATTTCTCTGTCAAATAACACATTTGAATAGTGTAATAGCAAGCTTAGAAAACGGAAAAATTTTTAAAGAAACCTAATAACCCCATCAGGCTAGCACTTATAGCATATACCAAAAAAAATAAAAAAAAAAAAATCAAAGAAAGAGAAAAGAAATGCACACAAATTAAGTTCATATTATATTTCTTTCCAGAATTATTTTTATGTATGCTTAAATACTTATAAAAGTACATTTGAATCTTATGGGATTTTGACATATAGTATTATGGTAAAAGAACCATTTTAATATTAGTAGTAAGCCATTTTAGTGAATTTTAATAACAGCACAATATTTCACTAAGTGTATATATAATTTGATTAACTATTTCCTCCTTGTTGGATATTTGAATTGCTTCTAGTTTTCAGTAAAGTAAATAATACAGTAAAGAACATCTTAAGTTAAAATTTCCGTTTTAAATTATTGCTTTCAAATACATTTTTAAAATGGAATAAATAGGCCATACTTTGTGAACATTTTGATAGTTTTTATAATAGTTTCCAAGCTACTTTACAAAAAAAAAAATGCTGCAGTATTCCATGCTATCAATAAGAAAACATTGGATCACATATTTGACAGTATGCTCAGGACTATTGAGAATATTAATCAAAATATTTGGTAATGTAGCAGGTGAGATTATTTCTCTGATTTTCATTTTCTTTGATTACTAATGAAGTCCTTTTGTTCCTTTTTAAAAATTGGTTTGCTTCCCTCTTTTGAATTTTTGGTTCCCCTTTTATTTAATCATTGAGGTACTTCTGCCATCCATGTAAAAACAAAATAGCATTTTTACAAACACTCTTTCATTGTGTTAATTTTGAACTAACCTCTGGTTAAAGTAACCGTAGCAAGAAATCTCCGACAATTGGGCTAAGTTGCAGTTTGAAATGACCTATCAAATTTAGGTTTCCAGCAAAGCTTCTGCTTTCCCTCCATTGTGGCACATAAAATGATATTATCAGCTGTGAAATTACCCTGGAAACTTAAGGTACTTTACAGCAAATCATATTCTCACATTAGGAAACTCAGAATCGTTGATCTGCACTAGCTTGCTTTCCAGTCTGAAAATTTGCGTTGTTTTCTTAAGCTGTGATATGGTCGTTTAAAAATGCCTTCCTGCGTTTCGGCACCTTCCGCGAGCACACCAGTGCCCAGTAAATAAAGTAGCAGCCCATGTCCCTTTTAGCAAAAGCTATATATCTGTTCAGACTTGTAATTTGCTCCGTTTATATCCTTTGCCCTTGAACTCTGGTTATTAACGCAATGTTTCTCCAAATGATGCCATATAACTCTGCTCCGAGCACATTCACGGTGACACCACGCAAACATTCCAAGGGCCAGGGCCGGCTAAGCAAGGGAAGAAATGACTGCTGAATGGTGGGAGTCGTAGTGCCTTACTCAAAATGGAGCGGCTGTAAAACTATGACTGTTAATATTCAAATTGCGACAAGACCAGAGCCAGACTTTGATAATATTCCGAGGTCTGGTTGGAAAGCAATTTAGCAAAGTAGCTTTGATTAAAAAAGAAACAGCCAGAACGCTTCTCCCAAGAAATGAACTAAAACCCATCAAAGGATTTGAGGCAGGTGTCCTAATTACACGTCTTAAAAAATTATTTGTAGTGGGTTTGGGGGGATTTTTGTTCAGTTATGAAAAGCAGATTGTATATGTTGTGAAACTAAACACCAAATTCCTTTGTGTAAATTGTATTGAAATATACCAATTTTTTGTTGTAAATTTGCATCGTATATCTTATATAGGACAACTGAGCATTGACTAGGTTTAATATTGTTTTCATCTTAAAAATCAAAATTTACTAATTAATATTGTGTGCAATTTTGGGTAGAGAATGGGATTAGTTTCCCTCTACAATATCTGTGAAGGGAATGTACTTATTAACCAAATTAATAATTTAGGTATGATCACAGAGTCTCTGAGAGACCTACTTTGGAACGGTAATTGTTCTCCCACATTTTAGAAAAGGGCATTTACAAAAAGGTCCTTTTCTTTTGAAATGAGAAAGTCATACACATGGAATAATATGCCCAAGAAAGAGCTCGTCCGTGTTAGCCTGTTTTGAAATGTGGTATTTGTTTCAAAATAATGTTTTAAAAAATTTTATTTTCTCAAAGCTCTTTATTTGTATATATTTTAATAGATTCACTTTGAAATGACTTTACTGCAAAAGTTCTTTATTTTTTTTTTTGGCATTTTACCTTGAAGCACATTGTTCATAGCAATGAGATTTAATTTGTACACCTCTTTCCCCAAATCTTAGACTCTGCATAATGCAGTTCGTGCAAAAATGTTAATGAAAATGAGAAAATAATATACCATCAAATATCGAATTTTATGCTGAAACATAAGCTGCCAGAAAACCTCTGGGCACATGTCGGTATTCTTTGTACTCACTGCCTGCTTTAGAAAAGACTAAAGAAAGAAACGCTTCTAACTACTCCAATTGACTACGCTATTATTTTTTTTAATACACAAAACATGATTTGAGTACATTTGCGTGTTCAAATACACACGTGAATATTGCCAATAGAAAATAAATAAGCCATAGTTTCCCAAGAACACCAAGCACACTCTTAAAATGTTAGCTGCTCCCATTTAGGTATTATTTCCAGAGGAAAATGAATTCTAGGTCCCCAGTAAGATGTATTAAGAATACTTTGTAAGACAGTCTTTTCATGGATATGTAGCTGTCCATGTTCTTCCCATTCTTTCTCTAACCAACTGCAACTAAATTAAAGGAGGTTTTTCACCTCTAATTAAAGAGATGGATCTAATGATCTTAATTTGAGAACGCTGTTTGGCTAAGGAAGATAAAAATATAAATAAGGGAATTTTATTACTTTTCTGATAATTTTAGAATCTCCTGCTTCATGGATGAGCAGACTCATGAGGCAGACATCTTGGTTACATTATCCATCTCTGAATCCCCACATGGTGAGTACCTGATCAAGTCCTCAATCTGGTTATTGAATTAAATGAATGAATGAATGCAGCTGAATGCTAATTGTTGTACATCATTTGAGTGAGGTGTAACAAAATTATGGGTTTTATAATATTAAGTGATTTTGATTAAAGTAGAGCTTGTGTTATGGATTCCTACTCCTAAAACCTAAAAATGTTTCTTTTGATTTATTTGGTTCAGAAAATTATGATTCTATTGTGCTTGTAAAACCAAATTTGAAGAGCTTGGTTCATCCTCTTTTTCCCATTGTCTCGGCTGATTGCGAAAATGCACATGAGATCTAAAACTGGGTACAACGTTCGATGGGTATTTTACCCAACTGCCAAGGGAAGTTGTATTATTTGGTGCAGAGTATGTGTTTCATTCTTGATAGAATGAGAGCACAGCTTATTAAAAATTCTGAATGCCTTGAATTTTAATGATTCTTCGCAGACTAAACTTTGGGCTTTCTACCTTGTTCTCCTAAATAAAGTACATTTATATAATGCAGGTTATATGTAGTAAAGTTATACCAACCATAGTTTCAAACACTTAATTTCAAAATGTTAAGAAGAATGCCCATCCCTAATTACGCCCTTCATCGCATTTCCCTTTTCCTAAGGCAACTACTTCTAGCATTTTTATTGTATTCCTTCAGAATTCACTTCTTTATCTGTAAATAACATGCTTGTACTTATTGTTACTTCTTAACCTCTTTTTTCCTTTTCTTTTTCTTCCTTTTTAATATTAGCATTATTTTAGGTTGAGGAATTAGAAGATGAAGACTTGTCTGTCTTTACTATCCCTGCCCCCAACTATACCTATGTTTTAATTTTCTTAATACAGTTAGACTGTAATTTTTTTAAAATTAAAATTCAGTGTGCATTACCATTAATAAATTCTACCGAGGGCTGCGCTAGGGAATAAACACTTCTTTTTTTGCACAATTTCTGTTTTCCCTGGTGTTAATAATTGCTTTAATTTGAGAGGTTTTTTTTCCCTTTTACTTAGCTGTCAGGTGGTCGCCACTCAGTCATCACTGAACTCTGCAAGTCTCTGAATCTCGTCTCAACATGTTCATATACTTCCATTAACTCTATCAAGGTGTTCTCTGAAAAAATCTTTTCAGAACCTTCTGGTCTACCTCCCTCTAGACTAGCTGCCCCAGTTATCTGGGCACAGCTGTCATTCTCAGCTCTCCTTTCGTAACTATCCTCTGGTAAGACACTCCCACTGTCTCCTGTGTTGGGTCTCCTATTTTCTCTGTCCCTTACCTTCTTCTTTCTTGGCTTAGTCTCTCATATATGTGGAGCCCATCCTGCCATGGCTGCCTATAAGAAGATGGGGGAGACTCCTCAGTCTAAAAATGTTCTTGTTTTATACATATTGTTTACTGGTAGTCTGGCTTGGACGGGAACACTAAGGTAGGAAATATTTTCCTTTCAAGTTTTATAGGTATCTCTATCCAGACCAGTTTTTTGGTTTTTTTAAATACAAATAGATGATAATGTAGTTAGGTTAATCGACTAAAGCCAAAAGGAAAGACGTACACTTCAAAAGAAGAATTTGATTATTTTGTTTGTAATTAAAAAGCACTTTGCAGTTTTTGAAAATTTTCAGTTAGAAATACTAAGGTACTAGAATTTATAATTTTCTACCTTTCTAGAAGATGCTAATTATGCATACCACATGTCCCAGTGTTTTCTTGAGATTACTTCAATGTTTATGTTAAGTGCTATTTTGAAGTATTATTATTAATTATTTCAGCAATTGATTAGTCTCAGCATTGGTGGAGAAGGGCTGAGTGTAAAGTGAAAAAGGCTGAATGTGTGATGCAGAATTGAGTTCCGCATCAGCCAACAAAGCAAAAGGTACCACACATTAAAGAAGATTAATTTCTATTATGAGATTATTGAAGGGTGAAAATTAAAATAGGAGAAATAGATTATGAAGAGTTATATTCAACGATGTAAGATTTAATTAAAGTAAGTTATTCCAAATTCTACTTGCATATGCAAACTCTAATAAACTGAGTGTTAGGCCTTAAACACACTTTCATAAAAGCTTAAAATCTACTCCTCAGCATTGAAATATTGAGAGAATTATTCTTCTGAATATGTGATTCTTTGCATTTTATTTTAATAAACATTCCACTTTTATAGTGATTTGTTGAATTAATGTCGATAAATTCTAATTAACCAAAAAACTGGTAGATGTGTAAGAATGCTACATAACATCATTGCTTCCAAGAATTGTACACAGTGAAGCAAAAATCAGAGTGGATATAAAATAACATTTAAAAAATATTACCAACTTTAATATTATTCTCATAAGCTTCCCAAGTCCAGTGCAATATATTTCAGGCCTGTGAAGGTCAATGCAAAATGACAGATTGAAATACTGTACGTGACTTGCAAAAGTCATTTTTGGGCAAGCTGTTTTCCGCGACTTTCCATTTTTATTTTAACTGGACTGTAGCCTCGTTTTCAAAGAATATCACTTTTAACCCTGCTTGTCAAATAGATATTAGCATTGTGAAAATGAGCTTGATAGCATGAGGAATAGAGTGATTAAGGGCTGGCCCTGTTCCTTGAAGAAATGATTTTTTATCATTGGAAATAAAGTGTCAAGGGTTTTTCTCATAATTTGAAACTTCTTCCTGAGGTTCCAGTTGATGGAGAGAATAAGTCCTAGTGTTTATGAACTGAAGATGTGAGCCAGACACAGTTGGGTTCAAATCCCATGTCTGCCACTTATTAGAAATCTACTTAACTTACCTGTGGTAACTGGTTACTTCACGTGTGAAGAGGAGATAATAGCTGGTGTTTTTCAGAATTCAATAAGGCGTGTAGCACAGTGCCTGGCTCAGAGGGACCAGGCACATAATCTAGGAGTCATTGTTGCTGTTGGTGATTTTATCATTGGTCTCACATCTGTATTATTATTTTTTACTGTATTTTTTTATTATTAAACTTCCTACCAACTGGCATTATAATTATCGTGCTCTTGGTTTTGTATACTAATAATATTAGAAAGGAAGATCTTGAAATGACGTATTTTTTAACCAGATCAAACTAGCTCTCTATGCACGGACCTCTAGCGCTTTGCCCATTCTAAGGCCCTCGTCACCTGACGGTGGACAGTTCCAAAGGCTGCAAATTTCACTTGAAGAGCTTTCTCTGGATGAATCTGATTTTGAGAGGAGCCCTTGCCTTTCACTCTTGTTAGTTAATTCTGTTTCTCCTTTCCTTTATTGGGTCTGCCATCATTGCTGCCCAGGAGAAACTAACTAGACATGGGGTGCAGCACTATCTGGCCACCGTGACCCCTTAAGTCCATCCCTCTGGTATTGTCAGGGTCCTGTGCATATTTCCTGTCCTTGCAGGAGTCATAATGAGACAGGTGGGCTGAATCAAATCAATCAGTCCTGCCTGCTTCGGCCACACTTCTTCAGGCTGGATCTGTGCATATTCAGCACAATGTAAGGGGAAATTTTGGCCCCATTTTGTAAAACACTTTTGCACCTTCTTAGTTTTTAGAATAAAGAAATTGGGGCCTGCCTTGTGGCACAGCTGTTAAGTGCACACGTTCTGCTTTGGCGGACTGGGGTTCACTGGTTCGGATCCTGGGTGCGGACATGGCACCGCTTGCCTACCTATCATACTGTGGTAGGCGTCCCACATATAAAGCAGAGGAAGATGGGCACGATGTTAGCTCAGGGCCAGTCTTCCCCAGCAAAAAGAGGAGGATTGGCAGCAGTTAGCTCAGGGCTAATCTTCCTCAAAAAAAAAAAAAAAGAAGAAAGAAATTGTTTGTAGCAATCTCCTAAAATGACCGATGAGGTTTCTTGTTTTTAAGGTTTTCTTTTTTTAAGTGCCACCATGAACTTAGAGACTCTTATAAATTTGATGTTTTAATCCAATTATCAGTCACAAAAAACCGAAAAACAAAAACGCATTTATCACTAAGCATAATACACACACAAATGCATAATGCAAATGTATATCAATGAATTTTGAGGCATATATAACTCAAAATTGTATGTAACTTTGTGAAACGCCCCAGATGTCCTCCACAGTTTGCTTGTCCACAAAGAGTAGCTGGAGTTTCATTTACATTTATTCATGTAGAAAGAAACGCTAGATAATTGATATTTGACTCATGATAGTTGGGTGTATCTTCAGTAGACTGAACACCTCAGGGAGTGGAGGCAGACGGAGCTTGACAGAACAGGCTGGGCGTCGACACAAGTGCTGGCCAGTTCCTCCACCTGCCGAGGGAACAGGAGGTTGGAAGAGAACCAGCCACAGGCCAGAGGTGGGGGTCAGCTTTTCCTCTCCTCCCAAGTTCTGGAGGAGAAAATTTCAAAATAATGGTGGTAATAATAATATAATAATAATAGCTAATTTTTTTAAGAAGACTATTTTATAGAGCAGTTTTAGGAAGATACAGAGATTTCCCATATACTCCCTACCCCCACACGTGCACAGCCTCTCCCATTATCAACATCACTCAACAGGGTGGTACATTTGTTACCAAAGATGAAGCTATACTAACACATCATAATCAGTCAAAGTCCATAGTTTACCTGAAGGTTCATACTTGATACACATTCTATGGGTTTGGAGAAATCTATAAGGACATATATCCACTATTATAATATCATACAGAGAATGTTCACTGCCTGAAAAATACTATGTTTTCTGCCTATTCGTTTCTCTCACCCACCCCCTCCCCTGGCAACCGCTGATCTTTTTATTGTCTCTATGATGTTGCCTTTTCCAGAATGTCATATAGTTGGAATCATACAGCAAGCAGCCTTTTCAGATTGGCTCCTTTCACTTAGTAATATACATTTAAAGTTCCTCAATGTCATTTCATAGCCTGATAGATCATTTCTTTTTTAGTGCTGAATAATATTCCATCAACTGGAGGTACCACAATTTGTTTATCCATTCATCTACTGAAGGATGTCTTGGTTGCTTCCAGTTTGGGCACTTATGATAAAGTTGCTCTAAATATCCATGTGCAGGTTTTTGTGTGGACATAAGTTTTCAACCAAGGAGCACAACTGCTGGATCGTACTTACTAGACTATGATAAGTTTTGTAAGAAACCTGTAGAGTGTCTTCCAAGGCAGACGTGACATTTTGTACTCCCACCAGCAATGTATGAAGGTTCCTGTTGCCCCACATCCTTGACAGCATTGAGTGTCGTCAGTGTCGCAGATTTTGATCATTCTAATAGATGTGTAGTCAAATCTCATTGCTGTTTTAATTTGTATCTCCTGAGGACGTGATGTGAAGCATCTTTCTATATGCTTATTTGCTGTCTGCATACCTTCTTCAGTGAGGTGTCTGCTAATGTCTGTGGCCCAGTTTTTAATTGGGTTGTTTGGCTTCTTATTGTTGAGTTTTAAGAGTTCTTTGTATATTTTGGATAATAGTCCTTCATTAGATGTGTCTCTTGCAAACGTTTTCTCCAAATCCGTGGCTTCTCTTCTAACTCTCTTGATATTGCCTTTTGTAGAGCAGAAGTTTTTACTTTTAGTGAGGTTCAGCTTACCAATGATATACTTCATGGATTGTGTCTTTGGTGTTGTGCCTAAAAAGGTACCATAATACTCTAGGTCATCTAGATTTTCTCCTACGTTATTTTCTAGGAGTTTCATAGTTTTGCATTTTACGTTTAGGTCTAGTATCCATTTTGAGTTAATTTTCATGAAGAGTATAAGATCTGTGTCTGGATTCCTGATTTTGCATGTGAATGTCTAGGTGTTTCAGCACAATTTGTTGAAGAGACTATCTTTGCTCCATTTTATTGCCTTTGCTCCTTCGTCAAAGTTCAGTTGACTACGTTTGTGTGGGTCCATTTCTGGGCTTTCTATCCTGTTCCATTGATCTATTTGTCTCTTCTTTCACCAGTACCACCCTATCTAGATTACTGTAGCTTTATAGTAAGTCCTCAGTTCAGGTAACGTCAGTCCTTCTGCTTTGTTCTTCTCCTTCAATATTGTGTTGGCTCCTCTGTTTTTTTGCCTCTCCATATAAACTTTAGAATCACTTTGTAAATTTCCACAATATAACTTGCTAGGATTTTGACTGTGGTTGCATTGAATCTGTAGATCAAGTTCAGAAGAACTGATGTTTTAACAATATTGAGTCTTCCTATCCATGAATATGGGATAACTTTCCATTTATATAATTCTTTGATTTATCAGTGTTTTATAGTTTTCCTCATGTAGATTTTGTACATATTTTATTAGTTTTATACCCAGGTATTTCATTTTGGGGGTTGCTAATGTAAATGGCATTGTGTTTTAAACTTCAAATTCCAGTTGTTTATTTTTGGTATACAGGAAAGCAGTTGACTTTTTTTTTTTTTCAAAGATTGGCACGTGGGCTAAAAACTTTTGCCAATTTTTTTTTTTTTTTTTTCTGCTGTATCTCCCCAAACCACCCCTGTACGGAGTTGTATATCTTAGTTGCACATCCTTCTAGTTGTGGTAGATTTTTGTATATTCACTTTGTGTGCTGCAACCTTGCTATAATTGTTTGTTAATTCTAGGAGGGGTTTTTTTGGCAACTCTTTCACATTTTCTACATAGATGATGTGTTTTGCAAATAACAACAGTTTTCCTTCCCATCTGCATATCTTTTATTTCCTCTTCTTGACTTATTGAATTAGCAAGGACTTCTAGACTGATGTGTAAAAGGAGTAGCAAGCAGGGATGTCCTTGCCTTTTACCTGATCTTAGTAGGAAAGCTTTGAGTTTCTCACCATTAAGTATTATGTTAGTGTAGCATTTTTGCAGATAGTCTTCATCAAGTAGAGAAGGATCTCCTCTATTCCTAGTTTACTGAGTTTTTATCATGAATGAGTGTTGAATTGTATCAAATGTTTTTTCTGCATCTATTGATATGATCATGTGATTTTTCTTTTTTAGCCTGCTGATGTGATTAATAGTTTTTATTTTTTTAATTTTTGAGATTTCCTCAATATTTTATTTTTCTTTCCAATGTTATTGAAACATAATTGACATATAACATTGTGTAAGTTTATGATGTACAGCCTGATGATTTCATACATGTGTATATTGCAAAATGATTACCACAATAAGGTTAGTTAACACATCCATTACCTCACATAATTACAATTTTTTTGTGTGTGGTGAGAACACTTAAGATCTACTGTCTTAGCAACTTTCAAGCATATAATATAGAATTATTAACTGTAGTCATCATGCTGCACATTTGATCCCCAGAACTTATTCATCTTATAATTAGAAGTTTGATCCTTTGACCAACATGTCTCCATCCCTCCCCTACCCGTCCAGCACCTGTCAATCACTATTCTACTCTCTGTTTCTATGAGTTTGGCTTTTATTTTTTTAGATTCCTTGTATAAGAGATATCATACAGAACTTGTCTTTCTCTGTCTGACTTATTTCACTTAGTAAAATGTACTCAAGGTCCATGCATGTCATTGCAAATGACATAATTTTCCTCTTTCTTATGACTCAATAATGTTCCATTGTGGGTATACATGTGTGTTTGTGTATATATATATATATATGTGTGTGTGTGTGTGTGTGTGTGTATGTATATATACATAGATACTTAGGTTGTTTCCGTGTCTTGGCTATTGTAAAATAGGTTGTAGTGAACGTGGAGATGTGACATTTTTTGAGATAGTGATTTTAGTTCCTTCAGATATGTATCTAAAATTGGGATTGCTGGATCACAGGGTATTTCTATTTTTAATTTTTTGAGTAAACTCTATAACGTTTTCCATAGTGGTTGTACCAATTTGCATTCCCAATGACAGTGTGCTAGGGTTCGTTCCCTTTTCTCTATGTCCAGTCCAACACTTATTATCTCTTATCTTTTTGATAATAGCCCTTGTAACATGTGTGAGGTGATATTTTATTGTGGTTTAGATTTGCATTTTCCTGATGATTTGTAATGTTAAGTATCTTTTCATGTATCATTTATCCATGTATCTTCTTGGGAAAAATGTCTATTCAAGTTCTCTGCCCGTTTTTTAATGAAGTTATTTGGTTTTTTTGCTATTGAGTTGTATGAATTCTCTATATATTTTGTATATGAATTCTTATCTCATATTTGGTTTGCAAATATTTTCACCCATTCCATAGATTGCCTCTTCATTCTGTTGATTGTTTCTTTTGCTGTGCAGAAACTTTTTAATTTGATGTAGTCCTATTTGCCTATTTTTGCCTTTGTTGCTTATGCTTTTGGTGTCATATCCAAAAAATTGTTGCCAACATCAATGTCAAGGAGTTTTTCCCCATGTTTTCTCCCAGGAGTTTTAAGTTTTAGGTCTAAGATTTAAGTCTTTAATCCATTTCAAATTAATTTTTGTGAGTAGTGTAAGATAGGGGTCCAATTTCATTATTTTGCATGTGAATACTCAGTTTCCCCAGCATCAGTTATTGAAGAGACTATTTTTCCCCATTGAGTATTCTTTGTTACCTTGTCAAATATTAATTGACCATATATTTATGGGTTTATTTCTGTACTCTTTCTTCTATTCCACTGGTCTATGTGTGCGTGTTTTTGTGCCAGTAGCATACTTTTTGACTACTATTGCTAGTAGGATAGTTTGAAATCAGGAAGTATGATGCCTCTGGCTTTGTTCTTTCTCAAGATTGCTTTGGCTATTCAAGGTTTTTGTGGTTCCACTCAAATTTTAGGATTCCGTTTTCTATTTCAGTGAAAAATGCCATTGGAATTTTGATAAGGAGTGCATTGAATCTGTAGATGGCTTTGAGTAGTATGGGCATTTTAACAATGTTAATTATTCCAATCCACAAGCAAGGAATATCTCCATTTATTTGTGTCTTCTTTGATTTCTTTCATCAGCATGTTATAGTTTTCAGTGTACAGGTCTTTCACTTCTTTGGTTAAATTTATTCCTAAGTATTTTATTGTATTTGATGCTATTGTAAGTGGCATTCTTTTCTTTATTTCTTTCAGATATTTCATCGTTAGTGTATAGAAATGCAACTGACTTGCATGTTAATTTTGTATCCTGAAAATTTACTTAATTTGTTTATAATTCTAACAGTTTTTTGGTGGAAGGCTTAGGGTTTTCTACATATAAAATTATGTCATCTGCAAACAGAGACCGTTTTACTTCTTCCTTTCTGATTTGGATGCCTTTTATTTCTTTTTCTTGCCTAGTGCTCTGGCTTAGAATTCCAGTACTATGTTGAGTAAGAATGGTGAGAATGGACACCTATGTCTTATTTCCAATTTTAGAGAAAAAGTTTTCAGCTTTTCACCATTGAGTATGTTAGCTATGGGCTTTTATATTTTGAGGTATATTCCTCTATACCCAATTTGTTAAAAGCTTTTATTATGGAAGGGTGTTGAATCTTGTCAAATGCTTTTTCCTGCATCTGTTGAGAGGATCATATGATTTTATCCTTAATTCTATTAATGTAGTGTATCACATTTATTGATTTGCATATGTTGAACCATCCTGGTATCCTAGGGATCAATCCCACTTCATCAAGGTTTAAGATACTTTTAATGTGTGGTTGAATTTGGCTTGCTAGAATTTTGTGTAGAATTTTTGCATCTGTATTTACCAGGGATATTGCCCTGTAGTTTTCCTTTCTTGTAATGTTCTTATCTGGCTTTGGTTTCAAACTAATGCTGGCTTCATAAAATGAGTTTGGGAATATTTCCTACTTTTCACCTTTTTGAGAAAGTTTGAGAAGGATTTATGTTAATTTTTTAAATGTTTAGTAGCATTCACAGAGAAACCACCTAATCTTGGGCTTTTCTTTCTTGAGAGGTTTTTTTGTGTGTTTTTTATTTTTAGCAAGGAAGATTGGCCCTGAGCTAACATCTGTGCCAATATTCTTCTATTTTTTGTATGTGGGACGGCCCCACTGCATGGCTTGATGAGTGGTGTGTAGGTCTCTGCCCAGGATCCGAACCTGCAAACCCTGGGCCACCGAAGCAGAGTGCACAAACTTAACCACAATGCCACTGGGCCAGCCCCTGTTGAGAGGTTTTTGATTACAGCTTCAATCTCCTTAGTCTTTATTGGTCTGTTCGGATTTTCTGTTTCTTCATAATTTGGTCTTGGTAGATTGTATACTTCTAAGAATTTATCCATTTCTTCTAGGTTATCTGATTTTTTGGTGTATAATTGTTCATGGTAACCTCTTATGATCCTTCACATTTCTGTGGTGTAAGTTGTGATGTCTCCTCCTTCATTTATAATTTTGCTTAAGTCCTCTTTCTCTTTCTCTTGGTTAGTCTAGGTAAAGGTTTATCAATTTTGTTTATCTTTTCAAACAACTAACTCTTAGTCTCATTGATTTTTTTTGTATTGTATTTGTGGTCTCTATTTCATTTATTTTTGCTCTAATCTTTATTATTTGCTTCCTTGTGCTAACTTTGGGCTTAGCTTGTTCTTCTTTTTCTAATTCCTAAGTAAAGCTGTAAAGTTAGGTTGTTTATTTGAAATCTTTGTTTTTTCTTAATGTAGGTATTTATTGCTATAAACTTCCCTCTTTGAACTGCTTTTGCTGCATCCTTTAAGCTTCGTCATGGTGTGTTTTCATTTTTGTTTCTCTCAAGATACTTTCTCATTTCCCTTTTGATTTCTTCTTTGACCTATTAGTTGTTCAGGAGTGTGTTGTTTAATTTATATGTTTTTGGGAATTCTTCAGTTTTCCTTCTGTTTTTTGATTTCCAGTTTCATACGAATGTGGTCAGAAAAGACATTCAATTTGATTTTAACCTTCTTAAATTTGTTAAGGCTTGCATTGTGGCCCAAAATAGGCTCTATCCTGGAGAATGTTGTGTTGGAGCTTGAAAAGAATGTGTATTTGCGTGGAATGTGCTGTCTATATTTGATAGGTCCATTTGGTCTATTTGTTATTAACAGATACACTGTTTACTTACTAATTTTCTTTCTGGAAGATCTATGCAATGTTGAAAGTGGGATATTGAAGTTCCCTACTATTATTGTATTACTGCCTATTTCTCCCTTCAGTTCTGTCAATATCTGCTTTAAATGTTTAGATACTCCAATCTTGGGTGCATATATATTTACAGCTGTTATATGATTAATAATTTTTAAACAGTCTTACTTAGAAAATTAAAATTTTAGCAATCAACTGTGTGTCAATCACCAATTATTTGTGTTTTTCTTATTGTTGTTACTGGTCCATTAAATCTCCAAGTCTGAGACATGTGGACTAAATACACCTTTCTTGCCCTCCTGCTAGAAGGTGGATACCATTTTATGAGCTGGGTATACAAAATTAGGACACAGCCCCTGCCACTGTAGGTCAGTTCCCTAAGGGTAAGGTAGTCCATTTCTTTACTTCTCCTCTCTCCTCCCCACACTGTACTTGGCACATAGTAAGTGATAAAGAAACATCTATTGAATGGGTGAACAAATGAATCTGTGCTGCATTCTTATGCTTATCTGACTACTACTGGTTATCACTTAGCTAATCTGATCAACTAAAATTTCCTAAAAAATAAAAGACATACTAATGATTAAGCAGTTACCTTTATAGGCATATGAGACAGAAAAGAGGAAAGAAAAGTGGAAGAGGCATCTTCCTCACCAGTTCTTGGGCTGGAGTAAGTCATTTAATTTCATATAAGAGAACATACTGACCTTGTACTTCTTAAAGTGTCACCTTTGAGAGTTAAGACATATATGGAAACATTTGGGCAACTGTCAATGCTAGACATAATTGACCCTTCAAATGTCAGCAGCATGCTCCTGGATACCTTGCTTTAATCCGCTTCTCATCTTCCCTTCCTACTTTCAGTTCAACAAAACCTCCCTCCCCCAAAACCACGCCTACACACAACGTCACTGAAAGAAATTATAGAGAACATGGCCGATAAGTGATATTTATTATTTTTGAATAGGTCAAATTGTTCAAACTTTTCATTGTATAGCGTGGGTGGCCACATACCATGTTCTTCTACCTTATAAGACTCAGAGCCTTAGTTCAAATTGCATAAAGGAACTCTCTTGCATTCAAACTTGGGTAAGGCTGTCTATACATACAAAACTTTTTTCCTGAACTAATTAGAATTAAACTAGTTAACTAAGTATTTGATTAAATTGAGTAGTTGAGATTTCTTCATGCCTAAACTGTGCTGTCCTCATCCCCTGTTGAACTCCTACTTGTCTTTGAAAATTTACTGTAAGAAAATATTTGTAATAATTTGAGACAAAGCACTACCATTCTGGCATATAAAGAGTTCTTACAAATCAGTAAGAAATTCCATAGAAGAATGGGAAAAATGTGAACAATGAATTCACAGAAAATAAATAAATGTATGAAACACTAAAATAACATAGCTTATGAAACAATATGAATATGTTTTATAAATTCACCATACAATATAAACAATAAATGCACCAGACCATATAAATTATAAATGTACCAGACAAAAGCAAATAGAGAAGCTATTATTAATTTTCATTCCTCATATTGACAGCAATTGCCAAAATATTCATAAAAAAGTGTTGACAAGGATGTATGCTCATATATGGTTGATAGGCGTTGGCAGGAAGTTTTGCACTCTCAAATGTACATTGGCCCAGCAGTCTCACTTCTAGAAATTTATTCTGAAAAACTACCACCATGAGTGAAGAAAGTATTTTCAAAGTAAACATGTTAGAAACAGTGAAACACTGGAAATAGCCTCAGTGTTCCTCAAGTGGGTAAGTGATCATCTAAATCTTGGTGTATCTGTGCCATAGGACTCTAGGCATCCCTTATAAATGTCTGGCATGAAAAGACCTCTAGGACACATCAAGCGGAAAAAATACCAAGGTCAACAAGCAATACTTGTATGTTTCTATGCCAAACAGAGCATATACGTATAAATGTGTGTGCAAATTTACGAAAGGAGAACTCGAAAGGATGCACACCAAATTATAGAAAGTTGATATTGCTGGGGGCAGGGTGGGAAGGAGCAAGAATTGGGGGTCTGGGATAGGAGAAAGAAGACCCTCACATATGTGTTATTCTGATTGATTTTATCTTTTAAAAATAGAATGTATTCAGGTGTTTTATAGTTAAAAGGCAAAAGAGAAAACAAATCATTTCAGTACAAAGTAATGAATCTTCCCAAAGAGTTACATTATTTTATTAATGATTTACAGTAGCTCTTCATATATTCTGGATGGTAATAATGGGTTAAATAGATTAAAATCTTCCAGACTGGCCCTTGCTCTGTGTTTATGGTGTCTTTTCTTATCCAGAAAAGTGTTACCTTTATGTCGTCAATATGGTAGTCTGCTAAGGTTTCTGGTACACATCAGATTATAAAAATATTGTCCAGAATCTTATTCTAATATTTTTATAGTTTCAAATGCATGTACCTCTCTGATACACCTAAAATGTGTTTCTCTTCTGTGAAGTAGAGGTTTGTCTTGAAATGTTTTTTCTAAGGGGTTAACCAATCATCAAATTCAAAAGTTATTAAATGTTTTCCCTTTACTCACATATTTAAAATGTAAATTTTCTTTTCTTCTTCTCCCCAAAGCCCCTCAGTGCATAGTTGTATATGCTAGTTGTTGGTCCTTCTAGTTCTGCTATGTGAGACACCACCTCAGCATGGCTTAATGAGCCGTGCTAGGTCTGTACCCGGGATCCCAACCAGCAGAACCCTGGGCCATGGCAGCAGAGCGCGTGAACTTTACCACTGGGCTACAGGGCCAGCCTGTGTAAATTTTATTGTAAATAAAATGTCATATACATATAGGTCTGTTTCTATATTTTATCTTCCACTGATATGTTTTCTATTACTTTGCAAGTACCACAGAGTTTTATTGTAAGTTTGCTTTTAAGTATGTTTTGCAATCTAACAAAGTACATTTCCATTATTACTCTTGTTTTCGAAACTTTCTTGACAATCTTTCTATTCTTGGAATCAACTTGTCAAGTGCCATTAAATTAATTAAACTGCAGTTTTGACTTGCGTTACACTTAACTTATAGATATATTTAGGAACATTTATATCTTTATAGTGTTGAATTTTTCTGACACCCATCTCCACTCACCACTTAATTAGGTATTCTTTTATGTTATCTGGTAAACTTTCATTTTATTTTTTTTTGGTCACATAGGTATTTCTTATTCCTAATTAATGTTATTCCTAGGTAAATTATGGGTTTTATTACTGTTATGAATGACATGCTTTATTTCTATTATATTTTTAATTGATTCTTCTTTTCTTAAGAAAGTATATACTTTTACAATATTGATCTTATATCTGGTCATCATCTTATGAATTGTGTTATTCTCACTACTAGTTTTTTCATTCTTTTCTTAAAACTGCTAGATAGATAATCGTAGTGTCTCTAAATTACGACCCTTCTAGCTTTTCCATTTTAATATTTATTCCTCTTATGGTTTCCTCATTTTATTACATTAGCCAGACTATAATACAGTGCTAAATAGCAGCAATGATAGTCACCTTCCCTGTTTTTTGTGAGTTTTGTGGAGAATGACTCTAATATTTCAGCATTAAGTAAGATATGAACTATACATTTCTGGTAGATATCATATTTCAGATTGAGGCTTTTTTTTTTTCTGTTTTAGCTTATGAAGTGCTGTTGTTGTCATTTGCTCATTTTTCGTTTAAATCGTGAATGTCCTTTATTCAGAGGCATCATAATGTATTGGTTCCGAGAGCAAGCTGTGGAGTCAGAATTCTGCAGGTCCTGCACCACTCCATCACTTAGCTCTCCTGTGCCTCGATTTTTCATCTGAAAAGAGGGCGAAACAATAGAATCTACTACACTGGATTATTTTAAAGATTAAATGAGCTCACGGCTGTTAAAGAGCTTAAAATAGTGCCTGGTACATAGCACTCAATAAAAGTTAGTATTATTACTATTATGGAAATGTTCATTTGATTTTTACCTTTGTTTGATGTAGTGACATAACACATTTCTTGATGTTGCACCATCTTTGCATTTGACATATCTGTTTGCTCATGAATCCTTTAACTCATGGATTGTATTCACTCATGTTTGCATCTGTTTATAATAGATATTTAGGTCTCCAGTTTTCTTTCTTTGTGAATGAATGAGTTAGTGTGTGTGTGTGTGATCTTTATACAATGTTCTTGTCCAGATTATAGTAACATCATCTAATGAGTTAGAAAGATGTTCACATCTTTTTGTGCCTTGGAACACAGAAAGTATAGAAAATAATGTAGACCCCTACATAAAACTTCTGTGGACTTCACCTCAAAACCTGGAGTCACTTTTAGGGACAGACTTCTGACAAGAGTTTCAGTTTCTTCAATGATTATCAGTGTTTTCAGGTTTTCTTTTTCTTGACACTATATTTTTCTAAAAATCTATTTTTCTATGATTTCTATTTTCAACATGAAGAAGTTCATAGTATTCTTATATAATTATTTAAAAATTTCCACCGTATCTATAGAATCATTTATTTCTTGTTTTAAACACTCTTTCATGGTTTTATCTTTTTTATTCTTGGCTGGACATGCCAGATGATTGTCTATTTTCTTGGTATTTTGCTGAGACTGGTGTTTGGATGTATTCTCATCTATTTTATTTCTTAATTTAGTCTAATTTGTGCTTATATCATTATTGATTATTCCTTCCACTTTCTGTGGATTTAGTTTAAGATTGTTGTTTATAGCTATTGCATAGTATGCTTAGATCACAAATGTCTAAACTTTTCTGTTGTCCCATTTCATCATTTCTCCAATCACTCATGAGTGATAGTTGAACATTCATGCAATGAGCATGAATTGAGTTCCCACTAAAGCTGTATCGAAATTGTTTTCCAAGAAATATGGGAGGCACTGGAGATACTTTCCAGTTATTCACAATTTAGTAAGAAAGCAGACTTTATAAAGGAGGAATGCAAGAGAACAATCAAGAAAGCTAGTGGGAAGGGAAGGGAAACAAATGGAGGAAGGGAGAGAGGGAGAGAGGGAGGAAGGGAGGGAGGGGAAAGGAAAAAGGAAGAATAATTATATTAGAGTGAAATCAACTCATTAACAATATGCACAAGGTACTATGAAATGACAAATCTGTAACTGAGAAACAGTAATAATTGCTCTACTTACCTCAAAGTATTGTATAAGAAATGAATGAATTAATGTATGAGAAAGCATTTGGAAAACCTGTACAGAAATATTAAGTACAATAGGTCAGGTGGGTGGGATAAATCTTAGATTCCACATGCAATCAAGAATTCTGCCATTCTCAATATCAGCTTCATCTCTAATTGTGTCGCGTACTTTTTCAAATGTCATCCAGGAAATTCATACTTAATTTGTACCTAGTGTTTCACCTGTATTGCTCTTCCTCTATTGAATGCTGTGCTCTGAAATATTTTTCTCTGCTATAAAATATTGAATACTTCCATTTGTAGCACAATTGCTTAATTACCTATTCCTCAAGAAATCCTCTTCAAGACAACATCCAGCTAGGTTGGGCTCAGTTTTCTTTTCCTGGTGGTACCACTAAGGAATACTACATGGTCACGTCAGTAACATTGGCCCATGTGGTCAATGAGTCTCAAACAAAGGAACATAATCTCTGTGGGGGGTATTTTCAGAATTTAGGGTATGTGTGGTTTGCAATAACCCTTGATCATTCTGCTTCTGACCCGTGCACATTGAAGGGCATCCACTTCTTTCTGCTCCCCTTCACCAGTCCTCCCATATTAAGACACTTGATTTGATAGTTGCTATTTTGGGGACACAGCTGTGAAGAGGTAATATAGTGTAGATTTTAGATAACATATTTGGGGAACTTACCAATCAGGCTCTCCAAGGTTTTAAAATAAATTCTTTTTTTAACCTGTAATTTATTTCCTGTGACCTTCTGGGAACATTCATTTGCTTTGTACCTTTACTCCTTTCGGACATACCACTTCCTCAGTGTGGTTTGTAATTGTCCTAAGACTGAAATATCAATAAGTATAATACCGGTATTGTTGTCTATAGCTACTCTTTCCTCCCTCCTTCTTTGAAAGAACCACCTTCTTTGTAGAGACAGACATTTCCCTGCCCCAATCATGTGGTTCCAGAGTTGATGCCAATCAGAACTGCTCCTCTGGTGAAAGAGGTAAAATTCTGATCCAAGCTTGTCATTCAGAGCGCCTCACTTCTCTTGCCAAAACATTTGGTTCAAGAAGGCTGTGGCAGGCAGAACTATGGCCTCACAAAGATGTTCATATCTTGATCCTCCGAACCTGTGTATATGCTGTTACATGGCAAAGGGGAATTAAGGTGCCAGTTGGAATTAAGGCTGCTAATCAGCCGACTTTAAAATAGAATATCTTAGATCATCTGAGTGGCCCAATGTAATCATAAGGACACTTAAAAGTGGAAGAGAAAGGTAGAAAAGAAGGTCAGAGTATTGTGCTATGAGAACTCAACTCACGTTTGCTGTCTTTGAGAGGAAGGAAGACGAACAAAGGAATACCTGTGGTCTCTAAACACTGGAAAAGGGAAAAAAATATGTTTTCTTCTAGTCTCCAGAAAGGAACTCAACTCTGTTAACACCTTGCATTTGGCTCAGCAAGACCCACTGCAGACTTCTGACCTCCAGAATTATAAGACAATAATTTTGTATTGTTTCAGCAACTAAGTTTGTGGTAATTTGTTACAGCACCAATAAGAAATCAATACAATGATGTTTATATGAACTAAGGTAGGCCAAAAAGGTATTTTCCCCAGGGATTTTTTTTGTTTGTTTTAAAGATTGGCACCTGGGCTAACAACTGTTGCCAATCTGTTTTTTCTGCTTTATCTCCCCAAACCCCCCTTATACACAGTTGTATTTAGTTGCAGGTCTTTCCAGTTGGGGGATGTGGGACGCCGCCTCAACGTGGCCTGATGAGCGGTGCCATGTTTGCGCTCAGGATCCGAACCCTGGGCTGCCGCAGCGGAGCACACGAACTTAACCACTCGGCCACGGAGCTGGTCCCATCCCCAGGGATTTTTAAGGCATAGATAGTGGGTAAAGCCCTGGGAGATGTGAGCCTGGAACTGCCAAGGGACCCTATGAGAAAGGAGGTTTGCAAGAATTAGCTGAGAAAAGCAGAGATGAAGGATGAAAAACTCATCCTCAGCACATCCCCTTCATTCCCCTCCCCAAGGCTGGGTTCTGCAGAACAATACACTCTCCTTTCTCATTTGCTAGTTTGGACTGGGATATTCTGTCACTTAAAAAAGTCTTGAGGATCATGGGGCTGTATGTTTGCACAAGAGAGATTCCCAGAGGAAATGAGCACAGCTCAGAGCACCTTCAAGTTAAACATCTCGTACACATGATCATAGCATTTTGTAAAGATAAAAATATGTCTGAGGTCTCCTCCAAGCCTACCCCTCTCCAGTGTTCCATGAACAGGTCAATTCTTGGCTTATAAAGAATTGAGATGTTTGAAACTCACATTTACATATTACATAAACATTTGTAACAGGAACACATAGTTACTCACAAAACTCTTTCCTGTGCAAAGTTCATATGTTTTCTTTGTTTTTGTATGAATGTGTCTGATTTTTCTCATGGGCCCTTGCTCCCTCTGCTTCATGGAAGAGTAAGGGACAGAGATTGAAGACCAATCTGTTAATCTCAATTGAACAGCATAATTTAAAGAGTTTCTTTAGACAATGTAATCTCTGTTAGATAAAACCTCCAGTTGTTTGGAGACACACACGTTCTCCTTTCTCTTCTGTGAGTTGATATCTGGACACTCATTCTGTCCTCAAGCCTCAAGGAGAGATGAGGTATCTGTATCATCAAGGTATCCCTGGCCTCTCCCACCTGGTTGCTGCTCTGGGCTGCTTCCTGCATAGGTGACAGTGCAAAGGCCACATCCCTTGGCTGCACCCTGTGTCTGGTCCAATTTATAGTCTACTTCATTCAGCCTCCTCCTGGCCCACTGGGTCTTCCTGGTCAGTCTCATGTCATCTCTCACAATGTGACGGGCTCCTCTGAATTGCCGTCACATTGTTCTTCCGGCCTTGGGTCTCAGCTGTGCACCCAATGGCCTCTACTTTGGAGTTACATTGCTTCCTGGTCCCAGTGTGCCCCAGGGCAGACTGACTGTCCCTCACTCAGTTACCTTTGTGTACCCTATCCAGGGGGCACAGGGTACTTCTCCAAATCAGGTCCATTCCAGGCACAACTGAAGGTAGCATAGGACAAGTAACTCTGCCCTCTTTCTCTCCAACTCTGCTACCACTTCAAGATTACTGTGACACAGCAGTCTCCAAGGTGGTGTGTGTGCAGGCTCTGGTGACCACCTACCAGGTCCCAAACATTGAGCTGGACAGAGGACCTCTGTCCTTTATATTCCCCTCAATTTATTAAATAAACTTCCTATTTTGGCTAAAACTTAGAAGATGGAAGATTAAGATACCTATGTCTGACCCCCTTTCCCTCCCACTGCTCTCCCATCTTTTCTCCCTTGCCTTGAAGGGTCAGACTTTTCTTTAACCTCCTTATGATTTCTTCCTGCATCCTGATTCCAGCCTCAGGGTTAAATTGTAACCTTGGGAGCGGTGGGAGTGGGAATAGAGTGAGACTGATGGATTTTTAAAAATGTTTCACTAGCTATGCATATTTACAGTAGATTTTTATTTTAAATTAACAGAAGAAAATACATTCAGTTATGCTACACAGAAGATTGGGAAAAGATAGTGATCCTTCTTCATGTAAATAGACATAAAGCATAGCACTTAGCGTTGTTGTCAATGCTGTCTTACTTTGTGAATGCATGACCATAGTGCTAGTCACGTGATTACAAGGTAGTGACAACAGGGTAATTAGAGCATCTTTCACTTACAAAGTGTGGAGATTCCGAGGGGTATGCTAATTTTCATCTTGCCTTATAGTCTCAGGGAGTGGTCAGGGATATGGGAAGTTGGTTCTCCGGAGAGAACTGTTTCCCAAATGTCATCTGAACATGAAAAGGGACAGAAAATTAATCAAGACAGTGACATTTTTAAAAGGGGGCTACTTAGGAAGCAGAGAAAGAAAATGCATTGATGGTTTGATAAGAGTTTTGGGAAGTATGCTGGAATCTACAAAACTACAACTCAGAAACTGATGCATCAAACACTCAATGACATATTGAGACATAAATAAGCAAAAAGAGAGCTAAGTAACAGCACGGTTCACATGTCTATGTCGTCTTGGTATCCAGAGAGCCTATATGTGTATTGTTGGCAATTAACAGAGAACAGGATCTAAAGCTTAGAAGGTAAAAATAAAAGCTCTAAGGTCCTCCTTTGCATCCAGATGTTGAACAGATGTACAAATTGCATCATGTTTTCTTCCTTCTAAAGTTCAATTCCCTTCTCACCTTTTTCTCCACTTAGGGGATAATATGTATAAGAGAAATTTGATTTCTGACACAAGATTATAGCTATAGGTTTTGGGTTTTTACAAAAAAAAGTTGTTTGTTTTTTACATATGAAAATATTTTGCTGAAGACCTTTTGGGCTTCTCCAACTCTGCTGCAGAGTAAGCCTGCCACTACAGCTCTTTCCCCACATGACTTCCTCAGGAGTCTGAACTAACCACACTCTTTAAGAAGCCCTTCATCTGTGCCTGAGTTCTCATTTGGTGCAAGTCAGACTCCACTTGACGATGTTGACTTTCTCAGCATAGGGTAAAGGCAGTTCGCTGAAGATGCTCTTAGTGGCAAAATCTCGTACAAATAGATCTGCTAAGGGGATCTGACACTCCAGTGTACACTAGGCATCCATGGATGATGTTTTTCCAGGGCCTTTATAGAGTCTGCAACATCTTGCCTGAATGTCAAAAAGTAATTGCCTGAAATAAGCAATTGAATGGGGCTCTGCAAGGCGGAGCCAGAATTCCAGCTCTCAAACATGGTAGAGTGGTGAAAACGGCAGAAAGCTTGGAAACGTGGATCTGGAACAGTACCTCTCCTCTGCCAGCTGTGTGACCTCGAGCAAGCTACTTACTCCCTACGCACCTCAGTTTCCTCATCTGGAAAATGGGGATAATAACCTCATACTGTTGAGATTAAATGAGATAATATATATAAATTTTATAGTTGTCAATTCTTATAATGCCCAGTAACAACTGTCATTTATTACTTGTATGAACTGACAAATTCTTCTTTGAGCCTCAATTGGTATTTATTTACTTAGCAAATGCAATTCCAGGATGTCCAATTAAACTTGAATTTCAGATAAACAACAAATAATGTTTTAGGAATAAAAATGTCTCATGCAATATTTGGACTAGAACTTATACTGAAAATGTGTTCATTGTCTATTTGACATTGAATTTAACTAGGCAGCCTGGATTTTATCTGGCAACTCTACCATCAATCCCTTTGTCTGATAAGTGAGTATATTCATGTTTACCCTGTCTTCCATTGGAGAGCAATTGTGAGGATGACATGAAAATATATATACATGCAAGAGTTTTGTGAATTGTAAGGTGTGGTTCACACATGAGGGAGTGCTCTTAATATTCATGTGGATATTGTAGTCACCATCCACCTTCACAAGCAGGTGGAGGAATGCACAGTGAAAGTAAATGAGAGAAGATACTGTAAGTTACAGACCAGTTAACCTGTTCATCTCTTCTGAGGGGCCAAGAGCTTCTGGGTTACTTGCAACAGACTGTCTTTTCTCATTAGTATGCATGTGTGGATTTCACTAAGTACTTTTTATACCTGGAGAAGAGGGAAGAGGAGGAGTATGAGGAAGATTGTGAAAAGGACTGCCAGCCTTTATCCAGGGAGGGTTATTTCCTTTTCAATTAAATTTCTAGACATGCAATTTGCTTTTTCCAATGTGTTAGAGTTTTCCTCAGCTTTTTTCTCATATAGTGGCAAATCACGAACAGCTTATTTCAGGAACAATCACAGGAGAGCCTGTTTTGGTGCCCACTTGTGCCAAAGCTGCATTTTAAGCATAAATACTCCTTCAACAGAGAATTATAAGTCAAAAGTCAAACTGTTAAGAAGATTTTAACTCTCTCATGTCAGGTGCATTCAGGAAATGGAAGTACTCAAACACTTTCATTTTCAAAGAAAAGAACATAAAATATTTTCCATCTCTTCTCACTGCCCAGAACTAAACCCCAGAACAAAATAGGTTCCTGCGTAACTCGGGCAATTTCTCATGATATAATAAATAAGGACAGGATGTGACTTGGGTCTGCCCAGTTCACTAGCTAATTCTGTCCCTTTAGTAAAATGAATAATTCATTATGTCAAAAACTTAGATTAGTTCTTTGGTACGATGTAGTTAAAGGAAGTCTCAGTCATATAACTGAATTTTTATTTTTAAACCAGTTTTGCTAGCTTCACATAGATGCTACCTCAGAGCTGGGAGATATGTGGATTCGGTAACTGGAGCAACCAACTTGGAAATTTCCTACAAGATATAGAGAAATAAATCTTTGGGGACCCTTGGCCTTTGACTTTGGAATGCAAAAGCCTTGGGTGAAGAGAAACGTATGCTGAGCACCTGCTTGAACGCATGCAGACACCAAGCAAGTCCCATCCCTGAATGAAACTGGTGATTTCCCCACTCGGAGCCTGATTTTCAGCAGGCAGGCACAGCAGACAGGATAAAGCTCTCTGTACATAGACATTCAGGGCCAACGGGTTGTGGACGCAAATTGAAGATAAGATCTAGTGATGGAGTCTCCGGCCACAGCTTGAAACCAGCCCGTCAACGTCAGGTTCCGTTAAGCACCTGATGCTGCCACTTTGCAGCAGTCCCAGTGGATAAAGGTTCTGGCAGGGTCAGTGTTTCAAGTGAAGTTCAGATTCTCATTTGCCATAACTGAAGAAGATGGGAAGTGAGCTGTGAGATTTTGAGACTAATATTTAGATAATTGCAATTTATCTCATCTTAAGGATCAAGTTGATTGAACCTGAGCCGAGTTGGAGCTAGGCTGTGTTTACAAGGCCTCCTTCCTCAGAGCTAGATGTTTAAAGAAAGAAGAAAAGTGAGAGCTGGGATTTCCGCTGACCCTGGAACCGAGATGACCAATCCCAATAACAAGAATAACAAGAATAAACAATCATGAATATTGCAAACGCTCTATCTCCAGTGCTGAGAAAAATTAATTTCCTATTTGAGTCCCATTCACATAAATACTCATAATGATGTATTCAAGTCCAGACTCTGTTCAATCCTAAGCACATAGTACCTGAGCCAACAGCATGAGTCTTGCATTTAATCGGTTACTGTAATAAACATATAAAATGTTGTGTTTTTTTTCATGAGAGGACAGAGCAGTGGCTACATAAAAGGACATCAAATGACACATCCTCCATCTCCCAGCAAATAAAAAAGCCATCAGCTCATAACAAGGCGGTGATAAAAGGTGCTGAGGCCAGTAAGATTAAGACTTTGTAATAAGGTTCGGGCGCCAAAACTGACAGCCATTTTCTTTTATATTTATCATGTCCTCACATTGGGGTGAGAAGCCATGGCTCTGTCCCATTGCTGGCTAGAATTTATAGCAGCTCCATTATTAGGAGATTGCAGTGAAATGGGGTAGAGGTATGGTTTTCTGAGAACGTTACGATAGCCTCCTACATTATACACTTGACAGGTTTGTCAGCTCTTAGTAACAAGCCTTGTAAAGTACTTTAATATCATTAGCACTATTTTCTTAATGTGTCTGCTCTCCTCGCAGCCTGAAAATATCATATATCATCGACTGGAGGGTAGCATGAACTGCTATCTCCCCTCTTCTAGCTTCTTAAATGTGATTTTATAGTAACACGTAGAGTTGATATTTTAATCAAAATAATGTAGCCATTTTCCTTTATTGATTATCAAGTAAATATGTATAAATATGTAGTTAGGGGTGGGCAACCCTTTTAGAGGATATTGAAAACACATAATGAATGGCTTTCTGGGGTAATCTTGCTGCCTGCTTACTTCAGTTATGTTGTATGCCAGGAGGTTTTCCATTCTGCTCTTGTTGCCCAAAGATCTGTGGAGTCCACATGCAGGAAAGAGGGGCAGAGGCCAGACTGAAACTCTGGAAGAATGTCCCAGGTAGGCAAGGCATGGATCAGATGCCTTTGAAATTTCTGCACATACAGGTCTCCCTTTTGTAAATTAGCATACATTAAGATATCTTCTGTAGTTCCTGGTGAATTTCAAAAGGACCCACATTTAGTTTGAAACAGAAATCCTGTAGGGCCTTTTCTTCCTTTCGGTGATGACCGTATTGACTTTTGACTAGATGTATGCCTATCTACAATGCTAATGAAAACCCAGAGACTCAACAGTGCAAGAGTTTTATAAGTGTTTTAAATTTCGACAATAAACGTGCATTGCTTTGTGAATGTAATAAAATTATACACTTGGTTTAAATCTCGTGTTTAAACAGGACATACCTCTTAATGGGGGTCTTGTTTATTCTTAACATTGTAAATAGTCTCATATATGACCTTGATCATAAAATTTCAATTATTGTCAAAAATAGCATTAAAGCTATACCCCAAATAAGGATGGACACATACGCACACACATATAATATCAAGGGAATTTTATTATCTCCAGTAAAACCTCAGTCAAATTGTTCTATGACTTAAAAAAAGGTAAAAGTTAAAAATGCAGTTTAGTTCTGTGCTGGAGTTCAGAACAAAACGTCAGCCTTGTATAGGAAGTATCAATATCATGTTATTTACTACATATTGCTTAAAATGTGTATTCAACTAATTGCTGGCTATATACCCTACCCTCTACCACCACTATCTCAAATGAGAAATCAAGGCATCTGTGGACTGCTTTCCCTTCAGTCAAAATCATTGCACCTAGCTCAGGATCTAGCACACAGTAGGAATCGATAAATATTGGTTGGAAAAGTGAGTAAATGAATCTATAATTTCCTCCATCTTACTTTGAGATTTCTATTCCTATTGGCCCTTGGCCATCAAAACAAGTTATTTGCAAGAAACAAGCATGCACCAGATGACAGGAGCTATGACATCTCTGCTATTGGTCCAGTCCACGCTTTTCTTCATTAACTTACATATATGCTTCTGCATTTACAGTACAAATTATCTCAAGGCAAGATCACTACCTATTGACAAATAGACACAACTAGGCGATTCAAAATGTTAGTTAGAAAAATTAGTTGACTATATCTAAAATATATATCATTAACCATTCAAAAAATAGTATTTTGAGAATAAACAACCCAACAAGAATTTAAATCTTTATCTCCATTGCCACATATGGTCGTTTTGTCCCCTGGTTGTACAAATATTCCAAGATCTATTTCACAAAGTGGAACTGTCAGGTTAAATTTTGTCAACTTGATAGTTTTGCTTCCGTTTTTTTAGAAATACCCTCCGAAACTCTATATTCCCATTGCACTTGCCTAATTTAGGTAAGAAGAAGATGATTCATACTGTGGACCACCTCTCTACCCACCTGAACAAGAACACAGGGCAGGGTCAAACCCATATTTTTGTCTATTTTTATAGTCAATACAATAATTGCTGCTTATGGATTAATTATATAGCGACTAAGGCTGATTTTTCTTAGAAAGGAAATGATTAAATCGTGTATTTTTCAGTGGGGTCTGGTCACCACATGAGGACCTAACCTAACCTTTTTTAAGTATTTTATGCCTCTTTATCTGAAGGAAACCCATTAATTTGATGTGCTGTGAAATTGTCTTGTGAAAATGCTACTGTTCACACAGTCTGGTTAACATGAATACATTTTTAATATCTGTCGATATGTGACTGTTCCCCATCAGTCACATGGCTGGTCATAAAATCATTTAGTCTATGTAGTGCTGGAAATCATTAAGAATTAGACTTATTTAAGTCTGTAAATTTACAAAGCTTACAATATTTGATCCTATCAGAGAAAATATCTTTTGATTAAGTCTTTATGTGTAAAACACCAGAGTAATTAGTCAAAATCGTTGACTGAGGACTTATGGATAGACATTTGTGCATCTAAAGAGCTCTATAGCTTCTCTCCCTCTTGTATTGGCATTCAGAGACAATACTACAATACTCAGAGTTAAAAGGAAATTTCAGCATCACCAGGCTGGTCCTCCTTAATCATTATAACAAGAAACGGCAAATCAACATATAGTTGTTTGCGTTGTCCCTTCCTTGACCTACCCTCTGGTCAAGAGATGTCATAGTCCTTCTTCCCCACACCCAAATGAGGCATACAGGGAGAAAAAGTGGGCTTCTATCACTCCTCTGTATGTCTCATGGTTTAATTTATCTCCTCACGTCCACCTTTGAGGTTCCAGAGTCTGTATGACATTTTAAATGCTCAGATATTTCTGGGCTAAGTCCTGGCCAAGCATCTTGGCTCTGTTTTTAGTGCTCCCACAGAAAACACTAATATTAAGTTAATTAGCTAAGAACATTTTAGTTAAATGTTACTATAGTTATGACTCTGAGACAACCTATTGTAAAATCAAAATGTCACCTTGATGATTTATTGTTCCTAGATTGAATTGTTTTTCAGTGAAGATGCTCATTATTCTGACTTGGTTAAGATGTAAGGCAATGGGAGTTAAACCCACTGCTAAATGGAAAAAATTGGTCTAACCATCTTGAACCACAGTTTGACGTTATCAAATAATTTGAAAATGTGTGTACCTTCCAGTATAGTAATTTCACTTATAGATGTTTCATTGTAGAAATTGTTATAGATGTTCCCAGTAATACTCAAAATAGCCGAAAACTGGAAACAACCCAAATGTTCATCAGTGATAGAGTTAAAAAATAAACCATGGCATGTTCATACTACGGAAACTATACACTGGAAAAAAGGAATGAACAGCTATGTGCATGACCATCAATGAGTCTCAAAAACTTAATGTTGAGCAAAAGCAAAAAGACAAAGAAAGATACACAAAAATGATTCCATTTACATAAAAATTTTAAAAAGCAAATCTAACTCTCAGACTCATTGGAGATCCATAAGAAGGTGAAAAAACTGTAAAGAAAAAGTGGAGCATTATTAGCCCAAAGTTCAGGACAGTGGTATGGTGAGTGAGCGGGTATGTGAGGGAAGGAGGTAGAGAGATTCCTTATTGCACTGATAATGGAATGTTTCTTAGCCAAAGAGTGTTTTTCAAAGTACCAATTATTTAAAATGCATACGTTTAATATATGCATCTTTTGAATATGCATTTCAAGATTCAAAAAATAGTAACTATAATAAATAAATAGTAACAATAATAAATTAATTAAAAATAAAAATAAATACGTAAATAAAAAATAAAAGGAAAGAAGAGGTGGAGGTGATTCCAAAGACACACCTCTATTCCTTTCTTTGGTTCTCACTTCAAAAAGAAAACCTTGGACGCAACCATCGAATAGTCTTTGGTGTAGGCAAAAAAATGGACACCATTCTAAATTGTGCATTTTATTTTATAAACAGAAATGTGTCTGTGATAATATCAGATTTCAAATCAAAGTTAGAGATTATTTAACATACATGAGAATTATGTGAGATCTCATGTGTTCTATGTAATACTTTCCATATACACTTAATAGTTAACAGTATGTATGAAGATTATGATTTTAAGTCAATTATTCAGACGGTGAAGTTAGCCAAATGCAGTCCATTAAAATGCCCATTGTTTTATGTTCCTGTCTCCTTTTAAGACAATTTTCAGAGACTAAATCAGGCACTTAAGACGCTATCATCCCATTTGCCCTAGATGTTTTCATGGTGTAACTTTAAAGTCACTGCTGTTGTATAATTTGAGGAGATACAGATAAATCATATTCTTGCAGTTCAAAATAGTGGATACCATTTGAATAGTTTTTACCTTTGTCTTATTTCCAAAAGGAAATAGATGAAGGTGGCAGACAATAACGTTTGCCGAACAACTCGACTAAAATAACGAAAGGCACACAACGCATAATATCTCATTTTATCCTCTCTCAACAACCCTATAAGGTTCATACTACTATTAATTATCCCCTTCTTACAGAGGAGAACACTGATGGACAGAGAATATAAAGACTTGCTCAAAATAAGTGGCTGTGCTCAGGAAGGGGCTGTAGTGACTTGTTCTCTCCACCACTCTGATAAGTTGCCCTCCCATATGAAAGGACAAAGAGTTTATTACTATAATTACGCATATATGTTATATATGTATATAGGCAAAAGACTTCACAGTGTTTAGTGTAGTGGATGTACATGATGAAATTATTTTGCAAATTCTCAATTATGAGTAACACTTACTATAGGTAAATTATGTCCAAATCAGGCAAATAATATTGCCAGTTTTTAAGTTAAAGACATTAAAGGGTTTTTAATAGAAACTGTAAAATATTTCCTTTAAAACATTTTTTTTAAGCTCCCACTTTCTGAGACTGACTTGTCTGGGAGATGATTGTCATGTGCTTATTTCCAGTTTCCAGCGTCCTTCATGATCACACCAGGCTGGTAATTAGTGAAGAGAAAAATTGCTATTGGAGAATGCAGCATTTCAACTGTCGTCCTGCTGGATCAGTGGGAAAAGTTATTCTGTAAAACGAGAGCCCAGTGGTACGGTTGTATTGACTTTTATGTCATGTTTGCTTCAGTTTACTAGTCAAAACAAGTTTCACAGCTCCTCCTGGTCCAGAAGGTTCTGTTTGCTTTATGAAAATGAAGCTGTCTTGTTTTCTGGTTCATAAATCATTGTCAAGCGGAGCTAGATAGCAGAAACAAGTTCAGATTCCAGAATGATTATCCTTGAGATGATGTATTAAATATACGGAATACAACTTGATTTTCATAAGGCATGTTGACTTTGCAGAACTCAGGCTGCAGGGGAAAATTATCTCATAAGAGGAGGTGTGAGAGCTTGCAAACTCTAACCAGGTGGGAATGATGAGGGAGGGAAGGAAGTAGAACACCTTCACCCAAAAAGACAAGGGCTTTCTCCCATTTTCTCTCCATTATTTATCTGCTGTCATTCCTTTAAGCATTTGGGCACCTCTTTCTTTTATTAACAATATAGGAAACATCTAGAAAAGAAGAGATTCTCTCTTTCCTCTATTATCTGCCACTTCCCTTTCATCCTCCTCTCTGATTATTGTGATCTTGTAAAATCTCTCTTCTACATCTTTATATCTTAACTGTTTCCTCCTGAAATTAGCCTGGTTTGAGTTCTACATTTGGGGCACCATAACCTTTGCCCAAGAGGCTTTCTAATGCTTCATCAGAGAAAATCAGGGGCCATGGGAGTGAAATCTGGAGAAAAATCACAGTGGGGTCAAAAGGAGTCACAGGGATGCCCTCAGATTAGAAGTGTCCCTGTAGCAATGCACAGAACAGTTTTCCTATACCTGCCTTGTCCTGGATGTGCTGAGACTGTCTTTTCTTTTGAAGGATGAGTTCAGACTTCCAAGCAAACTCAAGTGCTTTTCACTGAGAAAGAGAGATGTTTCTTCTGTATGCAATGTATTTTGCCCCCCACCTGACTGCTTGGTTCTTATTGGAACTTCAAATCCCATTTTAGACATCCCTCCTCAGGGAAACCTGCCGTCCCTCCCAGCCGCCATCTGGGGCCCTGTTTCTCTGGCCATACCCTCAGAGCACACCCTCACTGCCCCCTCTTCATACTTATGACAGGGACAGTCAAGAATTAATTGCCTTATTAGTTTGTGAAATAGTGCTGTCACTTGGTAAGATGGAAGTTCCATAGGCTGGGTGTGCATGTTTGTGCCGAGTTAAAGCCAGGTGCACACCACACAGTGGGTTTGCATTAAGTATTCGGAGGTAGAGCATAAAGACAAAGAGACATGTACCGGAAGCCATTCCCAATTCTGTGTAAAACTTCTTCCAGCAGGGCATTTGGTCAGAAATTCAAGTTATAGTTAAGATTTAATTCTATTTCAATCAGGTTTTCTTGCTCAGAATGGAGGGCAACATTCTCCAAAAAGCAAAATAACAGAAAACATAAATATGCTTCCATCTATTTCCTCTGTTACGAAAAAGAACTTTCTCTGTCTACCAGGAAAAGTCTTTGATTTTCTTAAGAGAGGACGCTGCTGGGGAAGGTGACTCTTTCTGCAACCAAACCTATAAATACCACAAGCTTCTATTTTGGGATTCAGGAAACCAGGACCCAGGAGTTTATAATCTTGTAGTAGCTGGCTTATTTGATTGATTTATTATTTATTTACATGCATTGTGTTTTTACTCATTTATTCGGCAGAAAGGCAAAATGAGGAATTGAAATATTATTCCAAAACTTTGATAAACACAGATGACTAGTTGGAGTCTTCACCTCAATGTGTATTCTCAACAATATGCCTGGAAATCTATATCTACTGGTTAAGTGTCTCAACGCATCACTTCCCTCTACTTGCAAAAAGGCAACTTTTGAATTTACGAGCTAAGGGCAAAATGTCTACTTGAACTTTGGGTTTTCTAAGAAACATGAGATTTCCACGCAGTTGGTTAACTCATGTAGACTTTTCACCTTTTATAAATATTTAGACATTTGTAAGTATGATCTTGTTTTATGCACCACTGTCGTGTAACACTAGTGCTTTGCTCTTTAGTAAGAGTAAGTTTCTACAGAACAATCAATAGAGAAAGCCTGCATGGTTTATTTTCTATTATGTATATCTTACAGGTCATTGAGTCAAGTACTGTGGCAGGATTTCTAGAAGGCTGGTGATTTTTTGGAAAGATCATCAATAACATATGTAGCTGAGCAAGCTAAAATAATTACAATGAAATTTCATGCTTCAGGGCATAAACTGATTTCCTGCAAGGGTCAGGAAGGAATTATGCTGCCTTCACCAATGTGTACTGCATTGGGTAAATGACCCACCTATTTTTGTTTGGTTTTGCCTTTTTTCCTGAAACTGATATGCTGATCAGTTTTCTTAAGAATACAGCTCAAGTTAGCACATGCCCCTCCTTGGTTGTATCATACCAGGTTTACTTTCTTCATGATATCAAGGAACTTTTCAAGTCACAGGATGAGGCACTGGTTGGGAAATGTTGCCTACAAAAATGTAAGTGTTCCTTCGTGCCTCCATCTTTGAAAGTTGAAGTTCGAGAAAGGGAAAATTGAATGGAGAAGAAAGCAAAATGGTATGATTTTGGATTTCAAGGATGCAGTCTTAAAATTCACTGGGGATCCCATTTTCTCTTTCAGGTCCTCTAAACCCAACTACTTCCGGTCCTAAGTTTTTTAAGTCTTGTTTCTTTCCCCCAGCTAACTTTTGCCACTGGCGCTCTCTCTCTCTCTCATTCAAAATTCTCAATCAAAACATGTATTTGGTCTTCTCAGAACAGCTTCAGCGTCGCGAACAATAGATTCTAACCTTGGTCACCACTTTAGAGGGGTGGGGTGGAGGGGAGGAGGGGAGAGGAGCAAATGGTTATTCTCAGGCGATGTTTCTGCTACAAACTTAGCACGGAGGCCTTTGAGCTAATTACATTCTGTATATCTGAGCCAACTAGCGGAGCTCACGCTGACACTCGGATACATCTGGGCCTGATAACAATTGCAAATACTCAGGGCACACTTTAAAAAAGAGCTTATGTTACAATGTGAAACAGCATGTTTTACGCTCCTCAGAACAGCCAGATAAATAAAACAGCCCTGAGTCCGGAGCTTTGTGGGGGGAAAATGTATTTTGTAACATTTCATTTAGAGCAGAAAAATTTCCCCACTGACAGGGAACGTTTGACCCTAAGAGAATGTTCAGTTCCACCCACAGCTGTTTGAGGTAATGATGGGCAGTAGAAGACTGGGCTGCCTTCAGCGATGTGGGCTGTAAGATTACGATCACCTCCCATTCCCAGGGAGGGTTTTGGGGAGTTGGGTTCGATTTGAGAGTGTAAAGGAGAATTTCGAAGAAGCTACTTCTGTTCATATATCCACGGAGAGAGAGCAGGAATGAAGAGACTGCACATTTTTGAGACACATTCAGCATAAATGCGGAAAGGATAATTTGAGTTAATTTGGGGCTGTCTTTGGGGGCGGGTTTACTGTGTTTTTAACACAGCCAGGTGACTTTTCCAAAATAATCGCTCATGCTTTGGGGTGATGTCAGAGGGAGCGGAAAGGCAAACAACTCCCAAAGTCAGAGTTTTGTATAAGACACTAACAATTCTCGGTGTCCTCTTGGCAAAAAGCTCCCATACAGTCACTTCTGCTAACACACACTGCATGTCAGCAGTCACCTTCTTCCTCCTCCGGGGAGTTGCAACGTCATCAAATAGAAGGTATCACTGACTTTATTCTGGCAAATTTTCCTGTTCCTTGAGTTTACATCTTTTATTTTTTTAAGTGTAGCTTTACCACATTAATATGCTTGCCCTCCCATTCAGTGTGTGGTTTTGCGGCATGAATGCACATGTCCACAGTACTTATTTTCTTCTTCTCCTGCTCCTACTCTTCTAGAACATTTTTTATTTAAAAATAGCCCATGGTAACCACATCTTCATTACAGAGGACAAAAAATAACGTGAGCTCTCCCATTGGTAGAGCTCTTTAGATTTACCCATTAGTGCATATTTTCTCTTTTAATTTTCAAAACATCGTGAGAGGGAGGTATTTAGCCCCCATTTGACAGATGTGGCGCCTGAGGCTCACATATGTGGAGCAAGTTGTCCCACATTCCACAGCAGTAAGCAACAGAGTCCCTAACTTCATGGCATCTATGACTTAAAAAAGTGCCTTATCCATTGTACTACTTTTCAATTGCAGAGCAATGTTAACTTTCAAAAGCACTTTTCTTTCTTTCCTACATCATCTCTTTTAATAAATAAATTCAATAGAACCCACCCATGTTAAAATCACTCTCAATCCAGAGGCACAGGGAAGTAATTAAATCTATTAACAAAGGTAAAGTAACTCATGTAATGTGAATGGGGTATTCCTTTTAGACCTTCTCTCTTACATATATGGATGTTAAATATACCTACACATGTGTTGTTTTAATGATTACATGCTGTCTCTCCCAATTTGTTCTCTCAAGGAAGAAGATAAATACGGATTTTCTTGCGTATAATTAATGTTTAGAGACCACTCTTCACGTTTTGCTGAATTCCTGACTCGGTTTTAAGGCCACCTCTCCTAAAGACAAAATACCCCTTTTCAGTAAGTTGTACGGAGGTTTTGTTTGTTTGTTTATTTGTGGGGTAAAATCGGCTTCTCTGGAAAAGCTGGCCCCTGTGTTCTCAGGGGTTATAAAAATGGGAATCATTTTTATTGGCAATCCACTGGAATAGTGCTGAGACAAATGGAAACTTGAAGATAAGGATCCTCAGAGGTGAGAACATACAGCTGTTGGGAATTGCGAGAGAATCTGACCAATAAAGGAAGTCACTATTTTTCCAGGCCTAAAGTGAGTTATAGGGCGAGACGGGTGTTGTATATTTATGTAAGGCAGCAGCAGGGAGTTGAAGCGGCTGTATATTGCTGAAAGAGCATCATTCACATTCAGGCTGAGACAAAAGGTGGAAATGAAGTAACATCCTGGCCAAAGAAGGCCTCACGACAGAATAATAACATTTCGAGAGGGGGGCCGTGTGCGAGGCTGTGGGTAGGCCTCAAAATGAGGAAATGATCAAGATGCCTTGTCAGGCCTTCAAAAAACAGTTACACACACACACACACTCTCAGGATTAAGGCCTGGCCAAGCGTCCTTGGGAAGGAAGGTCATTTATCTTTCACAGAAACGCGTACACAATTACTTGCAACCTTCATCAGTATAGTCAGCAAGATAGGTTTGCCAAAAGTCCTAGAAAAAATATATATCAATATACATATTACAGTTGGGACCCCATTTGGTGTTTATTATTATCATGTGCTCTAGCCTCACTGCATCAGCGTGGATACTAATTCAGGACAATATTTGAAGGACTAAAGTGGTTCTGGCTGCTCAAGAGATGCAGGGGAAGGGGGTGGGCTGGGGGGAAGAAACTGTCTTATCTCCTGTGTTTATTTATTGTGTTCTTTTGTTTAGAGGAAGTTGCAAGTAGAAGAAAAGGGTCATGAAATTACACTCCTCTAATGACAAATGGTGAGAGGGAAAGGGAGACAATCCATTTCAGAAAAATGATCAAAAGAGGAGGAACAAAAGAGTTTTAACACTCAAAAAATATACACAGCTAGTCTGCGGGACTCTGAAAATGGTGTGCTTCTGTCTAGCAGAAATAGTCGAGGGTGCACCCCAACGTTAATTAAGATGTTGTCAAAATTTTTAATGGTGGTGGATTGTGGTAAACATTTCAGAAACTTTAGTCGTTTTAGCAAAAAACACAATTTAAAATAAGAATCTCCTGTCATACAGAAAGCTTTTCCTTAATACTAAATTAGAATGATTATTAAAATGTGGAATCACATGAAACAGGGATGAAAATAGTCTATCTTATTCTTGAGGTTTATTTATTTTTGAAACGGATATGCCAATTATGGAAGACTTCAGTAAAATTAAAAAAGCTTCATATAAAAATATTTATGTTGTGGGCCATGGATTAGATTTGAGAGTTTTCCTTATTAGTACAAAGTGCAATGAGATGTCAAAATGATTTTATACTAGGAAAACATAATTTGAAACATAAAACTCATATTCCAACCTTCAGAATCTTTTGCCTTAGTTTTAAGGGACTAGTGAAATGACAAAATGAATAGACCTGCTTCTATTTTTCAGTTTTTTTTTTCTCTGCCATTTTAAAACTGAATATTAAACTGCCGTTAAGAAAAAAGAACAGTGGATTGAAATGATGTAATTTTCTTCATCGACCCTTCTTTAAAAGTGTTACTCCTCATTGTTTCAGTCATGCCTGACAAGTTTGCACATTCAACCCCAACATTATTAGGACATGGTATTTAGCAACCTTTTCAATAGCCACAGGCAAGGAAAACTAAGAATGGACATAGGCGGCTCGTCTCCCTATAAAATGAGCAATTTGCAAATGGGGAGAGTTCATGCTGCATTTGCAGGTGAACTTACCAGGCATAGAGTTGAAGCCAAAGATTCCTAGGAATGACAGCTTCAGCACATCCGTGAAATGATCCTACTTGCCAATTTCCTATTTTTCCACAGGGGACATCTCAAGGGCTGGGGTCATGCAAATTCATTCCTGGCTTCTGAAGCATCAGGTAATGGCCACTGCCAGAGGCAGGATTCCGAAACCATTAGCCACTGGTCTGATCCTATGTGGGAAAATCTAATATTCCACCACACACCCCATCTCGTGGCATGCCTGCCTCGTACTAAAAATGCATTGGTGGAGAAAATACTAAAATAGGTCACTCACTGAAGCATATCCTGGAAGTGCTTTAAGAAAAATGCCATTTCCACAGAGTTTGAGCTCCATTGAGAAAAATAATATCTTCAATACAAATTGTTAAGAGTCTCCATTCCTCTGTGTGTGTGTGTGTGTGTGTACATATATATATATACCTGTATGAAATTTCCTGAACTAAGAATTATTGGTCACACCTGCAGCAGTTTATATAAAAAGCAAAAGTGGCAGGGGAAAAAATTTCTTCCTCTCTTTGGTTTCTCCCCTCAATGTTCGAGTAAGGAACCATCGGTATGGTTGCAGGCATCCACGTGTTGTGATGTGTTGAAAAAAAATCTCCATTTAAACACGGATTTTAACCTTTCCACCTCAGCCTCTTACATTTTCTTTCCTTCTACTCAAAGCATTTAGGTAAATTAGGATGAGGTCCCTCCATAAAAATGCAAGGGAATCAGTTAAACTTTCATCTCTAATTTATTCATGAAGGAGCGAGGTCTTGCCTGGTCGTGCTGTGCATCATCCTGTCAGAATGACTTTCTCTCTTGGTGAGAAGGGAGATGGAAGGACAGGAAATGGGGAGCTTGGGCTTTGCTAGTAATTGCTGCGAGGATAAAAACGCAGGCACTTTCTTGCTTGGTGAAGTGAATGAAGCAAAGTTTCAAAAATGAGGACCGGAACTGAATCAGCATCTCTATGTGGTGTGTACAAATAAAAATGAATTCTAAATATAAGTCTGTATATATTATAGATGCATAATATATAAAGAGACATTTTCTATAATACCTGTCTAATACAAATATCTATTCTATCTGAACCTATTTAGCAATATTGTAGAAGCACGCCATCATTTCAATGTACAAGTGGATACAAAGTATTTACAACAATGAAAAATACAGCTGAAGTAAATTTCCAAAATCACACGGTTTCTACCTCTACCGTGTTGTTGTAGTTATAACTTCATGTAAGCTTGATATTGTTGATATTGTGGACTGTCCACTTTAATAATTATTGTTCTTATGCTAAAGACTAAGCTCGCCATTGCACTCTGTGTGCAAGCAAACACACGTGTGAATATCCAATGCATACTCGAACATACTCAAGTTCAGAAGATTTATTAGTCTTTTAAGAAGTCCCTCATTTTCTCTTTCCATTTGAACTGTGGTTTAATATGTTTAATATACTCTCTTAAAAGTTCCTCATCTGTTTTTTCTTTTTAAATCATTTCCTGTTTTGTTTCGTTTTGTTCGTTGCCTCCACTTTCGAATATATTTCACATTCGGAGGCTCGTGGGAAAGGAGCACAGACTCTTATAATGTGAAAGACTTTATTCTAGTTGATGAATAGGCTTTTCGGTTTTGCCATTCCCACCCCAGCATTCAAAAATTATCATCTTTTATACATGTGAAAAAGGGCGGGGGTAGGATGTGGCATTAGTTCTTTTAGTCGTCAGGAAATTACAAAATATACACTTGCGAAGTAAGCAATTTTTGCGGTCGGCCTGCACATCCATCTTTTTAATGAGCCTTGTTTATAACCTGACGCCATGTTTCTAGTCACCTACCCTGTTTACGTCTTTGGCCCCTTTAATTAAGAGAAGAACCAGTTAAAAGAAAGTAAGAAGAAATATTAATATGATCTGATTAATTCAGCTAGCAGGAGGTTATGGGGTACCAAGGTTATTATAACCTATAAAGGCAATGTGAATAAAGCTGTATTCATTTGTAATTTTATTAGGCGGAGCAAATTAGTGAGTCTGCATAGCAGTGACAAAAGACCCATTCCTTTTCTCCCTTACCCCCTACCGCAAGGGGCAGGTGCCCAAAGTTAGGCTCCATATTAGGCAAATGAGATCTGATAAATCTCAGCTGCACATCTAATGAGACCCTCCAGAGCTGGTGCTGTGCTAATTTGGAAAGATTAGCTGGGATGTTTGTGTATGGCTGGTTAAAGTCCAATGAAATACGAGGAAGGCACAGGGAAGAGGAAGCAAACCCTAGAAAGGGTTAAAGACCAAGAGACGACAGTCTTCTGGAAAAGGTAAGCCAGAAAGAGTTGAGAATGGGTAAGCTATTCAAAACAGACTATCAAGAGCAGTTTGAGGGGTGAAGGGAAAATTGTAGTTTAAAGGAAATATCAGTGGTAACTATTCTCTTTATAATGATAAAAAGCAACATTGTCCATCTGTGCGGGCTTCTTCTCACCTCCTTAAAACCCTCTCATTCCAGCCCCTCTGACATCAGGAATTCAAAGAGAATTGCAGGTTTATTTCCGGCAAAGATGTGGTGAGCCCCGATAAGTTAAGGAGAACTCAAAGTAAAAGAAAGTAGGCATGGCAGGGGTTTTAATACAAAGATTTCAATATCCATCAAGGGAGATATTCTCATGGGCTGGTCTGTGGATTTTGAAAAGAGGCTTCATTATTCCAAAATCCCCTCTGGACAAATTTGCCTGGGCCTCTGATGTACGAATTGTAGTTTTCCTTGTCTTGCTTTATGTCTTGAGTTCTTCTAATCTCTAATTTCAGACTTGCTACTAATCTGATATTTGTTGTGTCTTGCAACGGCATCACCTGCCACTGTCTCTGATCCTTAACTGGCCTGTGCCTGACTCTCGATTATGAACTCAACTCTGAGAACTTGGAGGGCCTCTCAACCCCCTTTGGGTCTAGAGTGAGGTTTCTACTTTGTATAGCCCAGTACTTGAAATATATTGTGATAGTTCTTAGTGTGAAATATATCCTGACATAGACTCCTGAAGGGCCCATCTGAGCTGTTAACCAACTCCCAGTTGCAAAATTAGTCTTTTGCTATTAGTAGGGCAATCTATTGAGTGTACTTTTATAATAAGAAAAATCATAAATTGGATAAGAGCAGCAATACAGTCAAAACAGACGACTTCAGAAACCCAACAGAAAAATGAAGGATATTCATCTTAAACAGGCAATTCACTGGCCGAAATGATTTGTGTTTTAAATTATGTTAGGAATGAGCATAAAATATGTAAAAAAAAGTTAAATAATAATAAAAAATAAACCCTCCCTGGTTGAGAAATGACTTCTCAAGAAAAACAATCTCTTTGGAAATCAATAAAAAGACAATTATTTGGGACTTAAGTGTTTTCTCAACTCCAAGTACAACATAACAGGAATCTTGAAAATGTGGAAAAAAATAAATCATGCAATGCTCTCTTCTTACTCCAAATGTATCACTAAAGTTAAAAAAAATTTATGTAAAAGTCAACGTATATGAAGGTGGTGAATGGGTGGGATCCTATGATGAAGGCATTTAAATACTTTGCAAACTCATTGGAATGTTTTCTCCTGGGTGATACTCTCCTTATTTAAAATTGCTTTGGCCACTTTTTCAATGTAAAATGTTCATGGAAATTTTAATATTGACAAAATATTTAAATGACCTCTTGATGCTCCCAATCAGCTCTATCTTCCATAGGTCAGATGAGAAATGGTTCAAACTCTCTAACAGCAGAGATGATGCATCCCTCAGAAGCAGCTAATGCTATCATAGTAGATATTCAGGGAATATCTATTGAGGCAAATAAGTCAAATAAGTGTTCAAGTGTATATCAAACACAGCTTGGGAAAGTGACCTGTGGTTTTCAATCAGAAAACCACATCTTTCCATCTTTCCTTCATCATGGTGCCACTGCACTCAGAACATTTGGTTTATTATGAGCAACAGGGGTTTAGAGCATGTCCTCTGGTCAGAATCCAAGCTCTGCCACTACATGCTGTGTGTCCGAACTTAATCTCTCTTTGCCTTTGTTTCCTCATTTGTATAAAGAGGGGAATAATGGTAGTGTTTAGCTGTTGGAGTTATTTTGGGAATTAAATGACTTCATTCATGTAAATCACTTAGGAAAGCTTTTGGCATATAGCAATATTGATAAATCAGCTCTAATGATCATTTTGCCTTTTGTTTTAGTAGCAGTTTTTATGGCAGACTCTCCCTCCCACTCAGCCATGGTCCCCTTGAAGACAGGAATAGTCTTATTCACCTCCTGACACCTCAGTACCTTGCATAAAAGCTCTTCCTAAAAAGAGGGACTCAAGACATGGTGACATCTTCTATGCTCGGTGGGGGCAGCAGTAAGTGAAACAGCCTTGACTAGAACATTCCTTTCACCCTCAAGATAATGCCTTGGCTTTCCCTCTTCATCTTCTGTTTTTGTTTTGACCAGCAACAATAAAGCATCCGATGCCTACCATACAAAGCCATATGGAGACGTGAATGTTAAGTGTCACATATGTATTACAATAATGATAAAGTGTTTAGTTTGTGTCGATTTCTGTTGGCTACAAAAGGGATCCATGAACATATGTGACCTTATTGCTTCTCTCAAAAATAAAGAAAAATGTGGTATTTGGTGTTAGTATACTGAAAGAAGCAGAGATTTTGGAAAACTGGCTGTGCCACCTTCTAAGCTACTTCTCACATCTTTTGAAAGATAACACGCAACTCATCGGTTGAGTCCTGATGAGATCACCCATGTAAAGTACCTGGTACTCAGTAAATGGTAGCGATTGTTACAATCATTATTTGTAGAAAATTCCATCTCAGGGAGTTCCCATAAGCATGAAAGACTTAGCAACCATTAGTTGGTTATACTTGCCTTAATAGTTAGTAACAGAGCTTTGATAAGAATTCTGAATCTGTGCCCACACTCGGGGGCAGGGGTCTGTGGTCCGTAAGCAAGTCTCTTGTGCACTCTACAGGAAGGAGTGGCTCCATGCTCTGCCTTTTCCACATAGATTTGAAGGCAGAGGTCTTTCCAAAGAAATCTTCCCCTGGATTCCTTTGGAAGTCTGATGAAGCCTATGAACCTGTCTCAGAAAAGATGATATTAAATAAATAATATGAAATAAATGTTAAAATACAATCATTAATATGTTAAAAAGACAAACTTGTGATACCATAGTATATGTGTTTCTTTTTTCGCATAGTAAATAAGATCTAGCGGTAGGTCTTGTACCTAGTGTGATATCAAAGGCATGTTGAGCATCCATGATATTGTGAGATATCTGTGATGCATGGAACATATGGAAGATGTCTGTGATACATCTATGATATCTGTGATGCATGAAACATATGGAACATATCTGTGATACATCTATGATATCCGTGACACTTGGAACATATGGAACATATCTGTGATATCTCTTGGTGACAAATCATAGGTGTTGTTAATACTTTTATGATGTGTCATCCACATTCATAATGAAAGGGAATGCTACATTTCAGTGAGAAATTAGTAAAAATAAAAATGCAACTTTTGTCCACCCAATTTCATGGACCCCTTGGTTTAGAACCCCAAATGAAGAATAACTGTGTTAGAATCCCAAGTTAAGAATACCTGGTTTAAAACCTAGAAGCTTCTTTTTTGTCTAATCAGCTTGGTATACTGTGTTTTTTGATAATCACCGCCCCTCTCCCGCAACTTCCCTTTTAGCACATACGCTTCCATCTTATGAAGTTACAAAGACTTTTAGAGTCTAAGTCTTAGATATTTTTGTGGATACTTCAATTGTTCCTCCTACCTAGCCACAGCCTGATATTATAATCATTGTAGTGTTTAAGTTTCTAGTGGATCGGAATATCTTGGTGTAAATGTTAGAATTTAAATGATAGTCAAGTTTGAAGGTAGATGCAAGAGAATTCATACTAAGCTATGACAATATTTTAATAAATGAAACACTTTGAGAACAGTCATAAAAGAGGAAGTACCCTAAGTCTTGGGAAACCTCACATCCAATTGTGCAGGGTGAAAAGATTAAAATAAACTTTGGATAAGCACACGGGCTGTGGGCTATTTAATTTAGCCTAAACCTTAAAGCTTTTTGACATTGACCCATATTCTTAGAGAAATGTGATAATTCATTCTCCTAGATATGAAACAATTCTTCATACTTCACAGTGTTGGATTAAAAGCCCAGAGACTGTGTATATATGTATATATATAGCTGAGTATACCAAAATCATTTGGGAGAGGCTGATATATATCTGTAGAAGGGGAAACACAGTTTAGATTAGAAATCCATTGTAAAGACAGGACACGGGTCTAAATTGGTGCTTTATGTATTTACAAATGTTTTGCATGTTATTGGCTTCCCCTAAAAGCAACACGTCCAAAGGCATAGTGTTAAAAAATAAAATCTTGTTTGTTGCCTACACATCTTAGTAACGATTGAGAAACAACTCGGAACAGGAGTCTGCTAAATTTGACCTTTCTTAAGCAGACACAGTGCGGCTCTTCATTGCTTGTTTATATTTGCAGTACTGAAAAGATTAATTGATTGTTCAATAAATTATCACTTTACAGATCGGGTTAGTCTCTTAAACAAACCACCAATCACCTTGTTAACATGTAGATACAAATGAATTGTTTTCAATAGGATGCACATTATCCCCTATGTAGGTGTGGCAATTAGATTATTGATTTTAGGTAAATGTCTAGTTAATTATGCAATAGGCTTCATTTCTTCTGTTAATTAAGCTACTGCTCCTTTAAGTCAATAAGCTATAGCCTCAAGAGAAATGAGACGATGTTTCCCTTTAGACGAGTCCAAGAACTTCCCCCACATGGGACAGAATATGGGAACCTTCTTCATCCTTCAAAACCAGTACTCAAACGAGGAAGAGCTTTTAAGGGGGAATAGTATTTCTAGTTCATTCACTGTCTATTTCTAGAATCCAAATTAAGTGAAAATCTGAATAGAAATACTTCTTGAAGAGAAACCACTTACCTTTCTTTTGTAAAACTCTGCCTAAAAGAAATTCACTTCTCCCTGTCTCATCTGGTTTCACAGTGACAAACTTTAACCTCACTTTCAGCAATCTCTGCCCAGGATCCCAACTCTTCCCCACATGGTGTCATGTCATTTAGGTGTTAATCTTAACCTGATCTAGCAAGGAGATAGGACTATTTTCAGAACTGTCCTGGGGACAGAGCCTCAATGCAACTCACAGTATCCTCACCAACATACCTCATCCTGCTTCCTTACTTTTGACCAAAGATTGATCCATAAATATTGACATTTCCCTTCTCTACTCGAGAATTGTTGGTTTTTGATTTGTTTTCTCTTCTTTTTTTTTTTTTTGCCAGGGCGGTGGGGGTAGGGATGGGACGTGGGGCTCTAGTTGCTTTGCCTGGACACCTGTGATCTGAACTTGGCTGTATCCCTCACTCTAATTTCATATCTTGGTGAGGCTTCTGACCCCTTGACTGATTCCAGGTTGTGCTTTGTCTACTCTGGCTTCAGTGCTAAAGTCTCACACTTGTCCTTTCTAGCAGATCTGATTATGCTTTGCACATAGTAGAGGCACAATATTAATTGAATTAATGAATGGAAAGGTGGGAGCTAAATAGTATATTTGGAAAAAGCCCTGTGTAAGTTCTAAGCAAGAAAGTCACTAGCTCCCAGACAGTAATGAACTGATTTTTTTTTTATCTTAGGCATTGACCAAAGAGTAGCCCACAGACATAATAATTACAGTAATCATCATATTTTTTGAGCGATTACTATGTTCCAGACATCATTCTAAGATAAATGGCCTGAATTATCTCATTTAATCCTCACAAGAACACTTTTCAACACATACCTTATCTTCATTTTATAGATGGAGAAACTGAGGCATAGGACCCCATGTCACATAGTAACTAAGTGCTGGAACTAGAATTCAGACCTAGGAAATGTGACTACAGAATCTGTTCTTTCTACATCTCTCCAGGCACCAGAGATCACTCAGGAGACAAAATAATTGGCCAGAACCAGCGGATCAGTGGTGCATCCAACTGGTTCACTTGGCCTGAAATCTCTTTGGTAAAAATAATAGCCAATATTTAATAAGAACCTATTTCATTCACTCAGTTCCAAAGTGAACAGGCAGACTGCCGCTTTCTCAATCACAGCTCAACCATTCAAGAAGGGGTGGGCATTCTATGAAGCAGGATAGGTGCTGGACATAGGACCACTCATGAGTCCAATATCAGCATCCCTTTTCCTGCTAATGGTTTTAGCACTAGACACACGAATAACGCGTAAATAGAAACTCTTTTCTCCTGACCGAATTACTTGCTCATAGCATAGAAGTAGCTACAGAGCAAGTACACATTATACTTTTATTTGAATATTCCCCAAGTAGTTTACAATAAGGTTGGACGTAATCCTACTGACCACAGAATAACTTTTGCTGCTTCTTCAGAACGAGGATATTTCCTTTTTTGGTAAAAGTTATAATTAACTGAAGAATCCTAAACTATACTTGTTAAAAATAATCTCCATAGAAGAAACCTGGTAAAAGTTGGGTTGGTGTTTGCATGAAGCCTGTTATACATAATTTTCTGAAGCTGTTTTCAATCATGCAAATGATTTTTTCCTTTGCAATATGCTAATGCAATCTGATTTATTTCAGTTGTAAAAGTTAATTACAATGTGTTTGTGAGTCCCTAAAGATGATGTATTAAATGTTTATAACCAGGATTATTAAAATGTCCTGTCTCGATTACAGAGCTTCTCTTTCAAACACTAGAACTAATTGTAGCCTTAAATCACAACAACCTCACCGTTAAAATTAACACAAGGGCAACATTGCATAATTTTAATTAATTTTAATTTGGCCAAAGCAAATTAATTTTTGTTTTCTAGAAGGACAGCTAAACTCTTTTGTAGCCTGCTTCCAGTGAACATGGAGTTCATAAACTTTTTTTCTTCCTAGCATATTCATCCCTCTGAGGATTGTACCAAGGGATTGAAGCCTTGTTTATATTTCGGTTCCAATTTGCATATCTGATTCTTCCCTCCCTTCTTTGCATTTAAGTAAGGAAATGAAACCAGAGTGGAACATATACAATTCTATGGTCAGGCAGACAAAATTTTCACTGTAAGTTTCATAATCTTCTTAACCCAGATCTTTGCAGATAGTGATGTTCCGAACTCAAGAGAGGTGTGCTCTGAGATTTCTATCTTCAGCGCCTGTTAAAAAGCTGCCAACACCTCTTCCAAATTTGCAAAACAGTTTTCTAAGGAATATCTACTTAGAAGACATCATATCCAGATTCTTTCTTCCCTTTCATTGTGCTTAACACATGTGACAACCTTGGTTATTCCATAGGAATAGCTAATGCTAAATCTTCCATTGTTATATCAGGCTGTGCTAGACTTGAAGTATAGTAACAAGTTGAAATTCTATTTATTCCTAAAATTGGCACATCCTTCCTTGGAAGCTTTACCTCCAGTCCCCATTTCTCTGAATAGCATGGCTGTTCTCCGCATTCAAATGAGAATTGTTTTAAAATTAAGGATAGCCATGATGACAAAGAATCTTGAAAATATATCTTAGAAAATCAACATGGCCCCGTGAAATCTAGAAAATCAGTGATGAATACTATATAGGATCCCAGTGCTTTGTCTTACTCATCATAAGTTATAAAGGTTTTGAAGAACTGGATAAATTATTTCTTATTTTAATTTACACATAGATATTTTTGGATGATGTGTTTATACTTTTGCTGGTCATCTAAATGTTAGCCTCCTACCCATACTTATAGGCATTCCTTATGCACTTAATAATCTAAAATCTTAGAAACAATCTCATTTTATGGCCCAAAAGTAAAAATCATAGTCAAAATGCACCATGAATTTAGTATAAAAAAGTTAATTTACATTGTATAAGTAAAGCTAAACACATCAAACAACTCTTTGTCCAAACCAACACATTGTCTTTAAGAGTGAAAGAAGATGCTGTTAATAATTACATAAGAAATTATGCTTAAAACTGGAATCCCCTGGGCAAGCCAGAAGATTTACTCACCCTTCATGTAGGGAGATGAAGTTGACGTCTTTCTAGTTGTGTATCCACTTTATCACAATTTCTCCCTTCTATTCCTTCTTTATAGAGATGGGTCTCTGGCAGCCAAGTCTATACTGCATGATTCAAACCTAGAGATGCTTGACTGGATGGAGCATGCATATTTGATTGAATTAGATCTGTAAAAGTTTGCCTTAAGTTTAACTATGCATGAGATAGTTGGGTAAAGCTTTGAGTGTGGCTAAATCAGTATTAGGCAAAACTATGAGTTGAGGGAGAGTACTATCTTAGCCCATGTTGTGAATGTACTTGCTATACAGTAAAGAAACAATAAAGATGTACACTTCAGTCAATGATCAGGTGATAGCATATATGACCAGTTTCAATTTTTTTTTAATTAAGGAAGAATATCTATATGTAAAAATTAAATTCTATTTATAAAATTATGAATGGAAACTTAAAGTTATTGCTTGGTTGAAAAATAGTAATATGACCAAAATTATCTTATTGGAAACCTACAAATAATCAGTACAAAGGATTTTCAGTTTAAATTCAATGACTTTTAAAGCAAATCTAATAGAAAATGTGTAATCTTTTAAAGAAGAGATTATTTTTAAAATTGTAAATTTGCCAATTAGTAAATTTCACTTTTGTCTGAGTTGAATGTGTACTGATAACACAGGAAAAGTGTACTTTGTTTTTTGTTTTCCTTATAAGTGAGCATTTGTAGGGAATTTCAGGGCCTTTTGTATTTCTGCCTGCTCCTAGAATTACATAAGTTATGTGAGAAGAGAAGAATTAAATTGTTGATCCTGAGTAGCTATTTTTATACTTGAATATCTCTCATGCCTATGAACTCTTTGAGGGCAGGGAAATTATTTCATTCGTCTTTGTGTCTCCAAGTTCTTAGCATAATTCTAAGTACGTATTAGATATTCAACATACTGATGTGAGCAGAAATGTCTGAAGAGATTTGGTATAGGCTAGAAACAAAATTAGACCAGAGCCATAATATTCACATTCTCACTGTAAAAGTGAGCAAATAAACAAAAAATAAAACAAATCTTAGAGCCTTAACCTAATCCCTAGAAACTCTTGGCTTATCATTGGGGAGGTTTCTCTGACACTCTTAAATGAAAGGAAATTTAGTCAGTGAGAATCAGTAAGAATGAGAGTACTAGAAGATGCTCAGGCTCATACTAAAGCCTCTGGAAAAAGACTTCATTACTTCATTTTTTTTGAATACCTAGATTTTACCATTTATTCTGAGAATTATGCTGTAGAGAGAAAGTATAAATAAAAAGGTATTTTTATAACATATCAATTTTGAAGGGCTGATTATATTTGACTGCGTTCTTTGTTTCTCCTAAAACTACCTCTCATGGTGTGCATATGATATTCTAGGAGGACTTACGTTGTCAAGCATTTGGGGGAATTTGCTCACTAACTTTACAGATCACAGTTGCTGGCATATGTGTGCCAAAGGCTTAATGGTTCCATTTATTAGTGAGAAGCCTCAGCATATTATTGACTTAGTCTCTTCTGCTCTCTCTAGTGAAAGGACACTGGTAAGAAGAATGAAAACACTTCTTGATGCAGACAACCATGGATTGGAGAAATAAATCTCACTTTGGCTAAATATGCCAATGATGAGGCTACATTCTTCAAATACTGTAAGACTGCTGACTTTCATCCCAAGGCTTGTGGTAGATGACTGGTTTAGACATGGAAGATTTGACATTGGCAAAGGAAGGAATCCTGAGATCCCAGAAAAATCTTCTGGTCTGTGAGAAGCTGTCCCCTTAGAGGCAGTTGCATTTTATTAGATGAGGTAAATGTTTTCCTGATGGGTTCTGATAATAGCTGTAAAAAATTTAGGATCAAAGACATAGAGTATCTGAATGGATTAAAAAACAAGGCATATCTGTATGCTGCCTTTGAGTCACTGCAGGTGTGAGGACACACACAGACTGAAACTGAAGAAATGGAAAAAGATGTTCTATGCAAATAGAAGCCAAAAGAAAGCTGAAGTAGCTATATTTATTTTAGACTTTAAAACTAAGACTGTAATCAAAGACAAAGAAGGGCATTATATAATGATGAAGGGGTCAATCCTACAAGAAGATATAACATTTGTATATATTTATGCACCCAACATAGGAACACCTAAATATATAAAGCAAATATTAACAGACCTAAAGGGAGAAATAGATAGCAACACAATAATAGTAGGGGACTTTAATACCTGACTTACATCAATGGATAGGTTGCCCAGATAGAAAATCAAAAAGGAAACATTGTCCTTAAACAACACATTAGGCCAAATGGACTTAATAGATATATACAGAAGATTTGATCCAAAAGCAGCAGAATACACATTCTTTTCAAGTACACATGGAACATTCTCCAGGAGAGATCATATGTTAAGCCACAAAACAAGTTTTAATAAATTTAAGAATATCGAAATCATATCATGCATCTTTTCTAACCATAATGGTATGAAGCTAGAAATCAATTACAAGAAAACTGGAAAAATCACTAATATAAGAAGATTAAATAACATGTTACTGAACAACCAATGGGTCAAAGACAAAATCAAAAAAGAAATTAAAAAATACCTTAAAATGAATAAAAATGGGAATACAACATACAAAAATTTATGGGATACAGCAAATGCAGTTTTAAGAGGGAAGTTCATAATGATACATGCCTGCCTCAAGAAACAAGAAAAATCTCAAATAAACAATCTAACTTTACACCTCAAGGAACTAAAAAAGAGAGCAAATGAAGCTCAAAGTTAGTAGAAGGAAGGAAATAACAAAGACCAGAGTGGAAATAAATAGAGACTAAAAATCCAATAGAATAGATCAATGAAATTATCAACTGGCTTTCTGAAAAGATAAATAAAATTGACAAACCTTTAGCTAGACTAATCAATAAAGAAAAAGAGAGAGCTCAAATAAATAAAATGAGAAATGGAGAAAAAGGAGACATTACAATTGATACTACAGAAATACAAAGGATCATAAGAGACTGCTGTGAACAATTATAGGCCAAGAAATTGGACAACCTAGAAAAAATGGAAACATACAACCTTCCAAGACTGAATCATGAAGAAATAGAGAATCTGAATAGACCAATTACTTGTGAGGAGCTTGAAACACTAATCAAAAACCTCTCAAGAAATCAAAGTCCAGGACCAGACAGCTTCACTGGTGAATTCTACCAAACGTAAAGAATTAATGCCAATCCTTCTGAAACTCTTCCAAAAAATTAAAGATAAAGGAGTGCTTCCAAGCTCATTTTATGAGGCCAGAATTACCTTGATACCAAAAGTAGACAAAGACACCGCAAGAAGAGAAAATTATAGGCCAATATCCCTGATGAACATAGACACAAATTCAATGTTTTTGTGTGAGGAAGATTGCCCTTGAGCTTATATCTGTGCCAATCTGCCTCTATTTTGTGTCTAGGACACCACCACAGCTTGGCTTGATGAGTGATGTGTAGGTCTGCTCCCAGGAGCCAAACCCACGAACCCTGCGCCACCAAAGCAGAGGGTGCAAATTTAACCACTACTTTACCAGGCCGGCCCAAGATGCAAAAATTTTTGACAAAATATCAGAAAACTGAATTCAAAAATATATTAAAATGCTCATATACCATGAACAAGAGGCATTTATTCCAGAAATGCAAGGAGAGTTCAATATCCACAAATCAACCAATATAATACAGCACATTAACAAAATGAAGGATAAAAATCATATGATCATCTCAATAGATGCAGAAAAAGCATTTGACAACATTCAATATCAACTTATGATAAAAATTCTTAACAAAGCTGGTGTATATGGAACATACCTCAACATAATAAAGTCCATATATGACAAGCCCACAGCTCATATCATACTCAATGACGTAAAGCTGAAAGCTTTTCCTCTAAGATCAGGAACAAAACAAGGATGCCACTCTTCAACATAGTATTGGGAGTCCTAGCCAAAGCAACTGGGCAAAAAAGAAATAAGAGAAATTTAAAAACAACTGAGAATTAAAGAAATTCTTCCTATCCATGTAGGAGAGGAAGAAGTAAAACTGTCGCTATTTACATATGACGTCATTTTATATATAGAAAACCCTCAAGACTCCACCAAAAAACTGTTAGAATTAATAAATGAATTCAGCAATGTTGCAGAATACAAAATCAATATACAAAAGTCTATGGCATTTCTATACACTAACAATGCACTATTAGAGAGAGAAATTAAGAAAACAATCCCATTTCCAATTGCATTGAAAAGAATAAATTACCTAGAAATAAATTTATCCAAGGATGTGAAAGAGCTGTACACTGAAAACTATTGGACATTGATGAAATAAATTGAGTAAGACACAAAGAAATGTAAAGATAGTCCATTCTCATAGATTGGAATAATTAATATTGTTAAAATGTCCATACTACCCAAAGCAATCTATAGATTCAATGCACTCCCTAGCAAAATTCCAATGGCATCTTTCACAAAACCAGAGCAAACAATCCTAAAATTCATATGGAACCACAAAAGACCTTGAATAGCCAAAGCAATATTGAAAAAGAAGAACAAACCTAGAGGCATCATGCTCCCTGATCTCAAACTATAGTACAAAGCTAAGGTAATCAAAATAGTATGGTATTGGCATAAAAACAGACACATAGATCAATGGAACAGAATACAGAGCCCAGAAATAAACCCATACATATATGGTCAATTAATTTATGACAAAGGAAACAAACATAAATGGGGAAAAGACAGTCTCTTCAATAAATGGTGTTGGAAAAACTGGACAGCCACATGCAAAAGAATCAAACTAGACCACTATCTCACACCATATCCAAAAATGAACTCAAAATGGATTTGGGGGTCAGCCCCATGGTGTAGTCGTTAAGTTCACATGCTCTGCTTTGGCAGCCTGGGGTTCACAGGTTTGTATCCAGGACATGGACCTAGCATGGCTCATCAAACCATGCTTTGGCAGCATCCCACATAAAATAGAGGAAGATTGTCACAGATTTTAGCTCAGGGACAATCTTCCTCAAGCAAAAAGAGGAAGATTGGCAACGGATGTTAGCTCAGGGCCAATCGTTCAAACAAGAAACAAAAATGGATTAAAGACCTGAATATGAGACCTGAAACCATAAAACTCCTAGAAGAAAACAGAAGCACTAAGCTCCTTGACATGGATCTTTGCAATAACTTTTTGGATCTGACTTCAAAAGCGAAAGTAAACAAGTGGGACTACATCATACTAAAAAGCTTCTTCACAGCAAAGGAAATCAATTAGCAATCTATTAGCATCTGAATAGATCTTCTCCAAAGAAGGCACACAAATGGCCAACAGGTACATGAAAAGATGATCAACAACACTAATCATCAGCAAAATGCAACTCAAAACCAAACAGAGATATCACCTCACACCTGTTAGAATGGCTGTTATCAAAACGACAAGAAATAACAAGTGTTGATGAGGATATGGAGAAAAGGGAACCCTTGTGCACTGTTGGAGGGAATGTAAATTGGTACAGCCGCTACGGAAGAGTATGGAGGTTCCTCAAGAAATTAAAAATACAATACTATGTGATCTAGCAATTCCACTTCTGGATATTTATCTGAACACAAAAACACTAATTTGAAAAGATATATGCTTTCCCATGTTCGTTGCAGAATTATTTATAATAGCCAAGATACAGTAACAACCTAAGCGTCCAGCAATGGGTGAATGATAAAGATGTGGTGTGTATATACATATATATAATGGATAATCAAGCCATAAACAGGAATGATATGTTGCCATTTGTGACAACATAGATAGCTCCTGAGGACTTTATGCTAAATAAGTCAAACAGAAAGACAAATGCCATATGATCTCACTTACATGTAGAATGTAAAAAAAGAAAACAAACAAACAAACGAAATAAACAAAACCAAACTCATAGATACAGAGAACAGACTGGTGGTTACCAGAATGGAGGGGAAGGGAGGTGAAAAGGGTGAAGGAAGTCAAAAGGCACAAACTTCCAGTTATAAAATAAATAAGTCACGGGGATGTAATGTACAACACAGTGTTTATAGGTAATAATATTGTGTTGCTTATTTGAAGGTTGCTAGGAGAGTAAATCTTAAAAGTCCTCATCATAAGAAAAAAATTTTGTAACTACATATGGTGACAGATGGTAGCTAGACTTATTGTGGTGATCATTTAGCAGCGTATACAAACATTGAATCATTATGTTGCACACCTAAAACTAATATAATCTTATATGTCAATTATACCTCAATAAAAACAAAATTTAGGGTCAACACTTGAAAAAATATTGGGTATTAATTCACTTAGGAAATGTACATTGCCTAGACTGACAGCCACTGGCAAACAAGGCCAGAAATCATGAGTCTGGTCTCAGATTCTCCACTGGCACTCTTTTGAGATACACATAGAAATGCCCACTTCTCATTTAGCCCTCTAGATATACTATCAGTAGGTTAAAAATAAATTTCATGAGAAAGTTAATTGAACTCTCATACACTGCTGGTGGGAATGCAAACTGGTGCAGCCACTATAGAAAAGAATATGGAGATTTCTTAAAAAATTAAAAATAGAAATACCATATGACCCAGCTATCCCACTCCTGGGTGTTTATCCAAGGAACTTGAAATCAACAATTCAAAGAGACTTATGCACCCCTATGTATTACAGCATAATTCACAACAGCCAAGAGTGGAAGCAACCCAAGTGCCCATCAACTAATAATGGATAAAGAAGATGTGGTATATATATATACAATGGAATACTACTCAGCCATAAAAAAGACAAAATCATCCCATTTGCAGCAACATGGATGGACCTTAAGGGTATTATGTTAAACAAAATAAGCCAGATGGAGAAAGACAAATACTGCATGATTTCACTCATCTGTGGGAGATAAACAAACACATGGACAAAGAGAACAGATTAGTAGTTCCCAGAGGGGAAAGGGATTGGAGGTGGGTGAAAGGGGTTAAGGGGCACATATATAAGGTGATGAATAAAAATTATACTATTAGTGAGCACAATGCAGTCTATACAGAAACTGATAAATAATAATGTACACCTGAAACTTGACAATGTTATAAACCATTATGACCTCAACAAAGTAATGTTTTAAAAACTTAATTGATTTCCTATATATTAGCAATGAACAACTGGAACCTGAAATTAAAAATTCAACATCATTTACATTAACACACACACAAAAATGCTTAGGTACAAATATAACAAAATATGTACAAGAAGGATCTATATGAGGAAAACTCTAATGAAAGAAATCAAAGAAGATATAAATGGAGAGATATTTCATGTTTATGAATAGGAAGACCCAATATAGTTAAGGTGTCAGTTCTTCCCAACTTAATCTATAGATTCAATGCAATCCAAATCAAAGTCTCAGCATTTTTTTTTTTTTTTTTTGTGGACAAACTGATTCTATGTTCATATGGAGGGGCAAAGGAGCCAGAATATCCCACAATATTGAAGAAGAACTGTTGGATGACTGACACTCCCTGACTTCAAGACTTACTATAAAGCTATGGTGATCGGGTCAGTGTGGTACTGGAGAAAGAATATACACATAGTTCGATGGAACAGAATAGAGAGCCCAGGAATAGATCTACACAAATATACTCAACTGATTTTTGACAAATAAGCATAGGAAATTCAATGTAAAAAGGGTGGTTCTTTCAACAAATGGTGCTGAAACAACTGGACATCACATATGAAAAATTGAATCTGGACATAGACCTTACACTCTTCACAAAAAATCACTCAAAATGGATCATAGACCTAAATGTAAAATGCAAAACTATAAAACTCCTACAAGATAAGTTGGGAGAAAACTTGAGTGGCTTTGGACTTGATGATGACTTTTTAGACACAACACCGAAAGAAGAGTCCATGAAAGAAAAAGTTGATAACTTGCACTTCGTTAAAATTAAAAACTTCTGCTCTGCAAAAGTACTGTTAAGTGAATGAAAAGACAAACCACAGCCTTGGAGAAAATCTTTACAAAACACATATCTGATAAAGGACTTGTATCAAAATATATTTTAAAAAAAACTTTAAAACACAACAATAAGAAAATAAACAACTCACTTAGAAAATGGACAAAAGAGCCAAACAGAAACCTCACTAAAGAAGATATACAAATGGCAGATAAGTACATCATAAGATAATTCATATCATACTTTATCAGAGAATTCTCAATTAAAAAATGATAAAATATCATTGCCTACAGATTAGAATGGATAAAAACCAAAACACTGACAACATCAAATACTATCAACTATGTGGAGCAACAGGAACTCTCATTCTTTGCTGGTCACAACGCGAAATGATGCAACCACTTTGGAAGACAGTTTGGCTGTTTCTTACAAAATTAAACATACTTTTACCACGTAATCACACCCCTTAGTATGTACCCAAATGATTTGAAAATTTCTGTCCACACAAAAATCTGCACACAGATGTTTACCTCAACTCTATTTATAATTAACAACACTTGGAAGCAAGCGAGATGTACTTCAATAGGTGAATGGATAAATAAACTGTGGTACATCCATAGAGCGTAATTATTCAACTATAAAAACGAATGAGCTGTCAAGTCACAAAAAGACGTAGAAGAATCTTGCAAGCACATTGCTAAGTCAAAGAAGCCAATCTGAAAAGAATACATACTTTATGATTCTAATTACATGACATTATGGAAAGGACAAAACTGTGGAGGCAGTAAAAAGATCAACAGTTGCCAGGAATTCAAGGAGAAGGCGGAGCAGGTGAATAGGAGAAGCATAGAGAACTTTTAGGTCAGTGAAAATACTCTGCATGATGTTAAGAAGATGGATTTATGTCATTATACATTCGTCAAACCCTAGAATGTACAATAGAGTGAATTTCAATGCAAAGCGTAGACTTTAGTTAATAATTTTCTATCACTATTCGGTCATCAATGGTAACAAATGTACTACACTAATACAAGATATAGGGGAAACTATGGGAAGGAAGGAGCTATGTGGGAACTCTCTATACTTTTCGATTAAGTTTTTAGTAAACAAAAAATATTCTACTAATTTTAAAAAATAATAAAAATAAATTTCTGCTGCTGTTTGTAAAGGCCCTTTGCAAAGATAGCATAAAGAAAAATTCCTTAATCGGTCCAGATGGAGCTTTATCCACTTGGCGTTATCACAAAATGAATTGGGGCTCAAAGATTATCAAATTGGAAGTAGCTTTGGAACTTGTGGCTCAGAAAATGTCTGTAGTGTTTGTAGCTTCGATGAAGTCTGCTTCTTGTGGCCTTGAAGTTAGACCACATATTAATTAGTCTGCAGATTAACAAACATTGTTGAGCATGAGTTACATAGGAGAGCTAATTCTTGCAGTTTGGCAGTGACAGTGACATGTAGATATCAAATCTCCTCTAATGTCTTTCCTGAATCCCTTAGGCAGAATTATTTTTCACCTGCCTTTTCATAAAACTTTGCATATACAATTCAGCAGAGCATATATGGTTATTTATTTATGTATGTTTCTCTTGAGGCCTTGGACCAGGATATTTTTTATCTGAATCCTTAACCTGGAATTTAGTAGATATTTGTATTAGTGCTGCCTAAACAAATTACTACAGCTTTAGAGGCTGAAAACGACAAAATTTCTTATCTTTTAGTTCTGGAGCTCAGAAGCCTGACATGGGTCTCACCAGGCTAACTCAAGGTGTCAGCAGGGCTTCATTCCTTACTCTAGGCTCCAGGGGAGATAGCATTTCCTTGCTCATTCAGATGATTGGCAGAATTCAGTCCCTTGTGGTTGAAGGACTGAGGTCCCCCTTTCCTTGCTGACCATCAGCTCAGATCCTACAATCATGGTTCATTGGCATCTTTAAAGCCAGCAAGGGAGGTCAAGTCCCTCCCAATTGTGAATCTCTCTTGCCTTCTTTTCCATAGTCCTATCTCTGTGACTGACTCTTCTTTTCCATAGTCCCATCTCTGTGACTGATGCTTCTGACTTCCTCTTCCACTTTTATGGACTCATGTGATTACATTATGCCCACCTGGATAATCCCAGGGTCATCTCCCTATTTTAAGAGTTAGAAATTTAATTCCATCTGCAAAGTTCTTTATGTCATGTCGGTTAACATATTCACAGAGTCTAAGGATTAAGATGTTGACATGTTTCTTGTTTAGTACTATGTCCTGTGCTTTTTTTCCTACCCTACTTTTCACATTTAAAGTACTATGCACTCTTTAAGGGGGTGAAATGAAAAAAAAAAACTTATTTATAATCTCATAACTTAGAGAAACCAGTTAACGTGTTCAAGTATCTTCTTCCAGATTTTGTTTATTATTGCATTTATATAAATATACTTACATATTTTTCTTTTAAAGATCTCAACTTACACGGTTTTGAATCACGCTTTTCTTTTCCCCATCACATTATATTATTGACAGTTCCCACAACATAATATTTTTCAAATGAACTTTAGATGATACTTAGTATTCTATTTGAGACTTTGAAGAATCCTTTATTTAACTGTTATTCTACGTGGGGGCATTTAGTTTGTTTCCAATTAGTTAAACATCATTGTGATGATAATTTTTGCACATAAATATGGGACTTATTTTTTAACTGTTTTATTTAGGATATATTGTTAAAAGCGAAATTTCTGTCTCAAAGAAGTTCTAAGTGAAATCGTGAAATGTATCTAATTCTGTAGTTTTTTATAGTTCGATGTTTTACAAAAGTAAAATAAATGACAAATTAGTAACTTGGAAACTATTTACAGTAATTTTGACAGGTGAAAAGTTAAGAAATTTAATATTTAAAGAGCTTTTAAAGTCAATATGAAAGAAAAAAAACCTATACTGTTTATCCAAAAGAAAAATAGGTAAAGCACATAAACAGATTGCCTACAGGAGAAATACAAATAGCCAATAAACGTGAAATAATGCTTAAAATGATAATGAAATCAAAAATTATTTTACTACTTTATTCTCATCATGATACGAAAGATGAATGTGAGATAATACAAAGTGATGAAAAGAATGTGGTGGAATCCGCAGGCTCATAAATTATTAGTAGTGATTTAAGTTGGCACAGCCTTTTTGGAAAAGAATTTAATAATATTCTTAAAAATGCCCTAAATTCACAGGGAAACACCTCTAACAATAATATAACAAGAATTTAAAACAAAATACAAAAGAATATTACAAAGAATATCTCAGTAGTGTTGTAACAGTGCTGTGAAGTTGAGAGCCTCCTAGTTACTTAAATCACCCTTACTTAGAGCCAACTATGGTATATTCCTCATAGAAGTCAGGGCAGGGAAAAGTCCTGACCCTTCCTTAGGTTAATAATGAGAATTATGTAACGCCCTCTACCTGGAATTGGCCTGAGAGGTTGACGGCACAGACTTGCAGATTGCCAAGTTTGCACAAGACTACTGACCCCAACTTCAAGGATTCAGGGTCCAACTAAAAAGTAAGAAGAAGAATCTACACAAGACCGCCTTCACTTGTGCCAACAACTACAAGTTCAGGAGTTTCCCAAAGCCACCCTCGGTTTTAATAATTCACTAGAAAGACCCGAAGAACTCACTGAAAGCTATTATGCTGCAGATAGAGTTTGTTACAGGAAAAAATACATTAAAATAGCCCAAGAAAAGAGAGACACAGGTAAAACTTCTATTGTCCTCAGAACACGTTACTCTCCTGTCACATAATGTGACATATATGCATGCATTGTCAACCTGGGAAGCTCACCTGAGATTCAGTGTCCAGAGGTTTTACTAGGACTTCATTGAGTAGGTATGATTGATTGATTGATATACTACATGGTCTGAGGAGTTTACCATGAAAAATTAACTGGAATATTACAAATATTTAGAGATTACCTCTCAGGGTCCAAGTGCAAAGGCCAGGCCTCTCTTTGGGCAAGGCCAACTTCTCTACTACATACCATGTTATATTTCATTGTCGTTTGTTGGTAGGTTAGTGTTTCCTTTTATCTTGTGTAAGATACTAATAGAGCTTCAAAATACATGAAGCAAAACCTGATAGTTCTGAATGGAGAAATAGGAAAATATGAACTTATTTTTAGAGACTTCAACAATCCTATCCAGAAATCAATAGAACAAGGAGACAAAATGAGTGAATGTATAGAGTATTTTAAAAATATTTAACAATTGTAAAACTCCACATAACAACAGCAGAATATACCTTCTTTTCAATACACTTGGAACATTAACCAGAAAGGTCATATTCTGGGCCATTAAACAACTCTCAACAAATTTAAAAGAATCAATATCATACAAAGTTTGTTCTTTGACTACAGTAATTAAACTAGAAACCAATAACACAAAGACATCCAGAAAATCCCCAAATATTTGGAATTTGAACAACACACTTCCTTACTTACCCATGGCTCAATAAGGAAGTCAAAATGGAAATTAGAATTGTTTTTATTAGAAAGATTGGCCCTGAGCTAATGTATCTTGCCAATCTTCTTCTTTTCTCTTGAGGAATATTGTCGCTGAGCTAAAGTCTGTGCCAATCTTCCTCTATTTTGTTTGTGGGATGCCGCCACAGCACAGCACAATGAGCAATCTGTATGTCCACACCCAGGATCCGAACCTGTGAACCCTGGCTTGCCTAAGTAGAGCATGTAAACCTAACTGCTACACCACCAGGCTGGCCCCTAGAAAACACTTTTTAATTGAAGAAACATGAAACATCAACATATCAAAATTTGTATGACATAGCTATAGCAATGCTTTGAGGGAAGTATACAAGATTATATACTTATAACACACAAAAAAAAAGTCTCCAATCAATAATATAAGTTTTCTTCTTAGTAGTGTTAGTGGTGAAGGATAAACACGTAGATCAATGGAACAGAATAGAGAATAGAAGTTCAAAAAATAGACTCATGCATATGTCATGTTGTATACTCAATTTATTTTTGACAAAAGTGACAAGAAAATTCAGTGAAAATAAGGAGAGACATTTTAACAAACAGAGCTGGAAAATTTAAACATTCGTATATAAAACAATGAGTCTCAACCTCTATCTTACCCCATAAACAAATATTAACTCTAAATGGATCAGAGTCAAACCATATATCTGATAAGGGTTAATATGCAAAATATATAAGGAACTCATACAACTCCATAGCAAGACGAAAAAAATATGATTAAAACTGGGCAAAGGATCTGAATAGACATTTTTTTTTCCAAAGAAGACATACAGATGCCGAACAGGTACATGCAAAGGTTCTCAACATTACTACTCTTCAGGGAAATGCAAATCAAAACCACATGAGCTATCCCCCTCACACCTGTTAGAATGGCTATTATCAAAACGAAAAGAGATAACAAGTGATGGTGAGGATGTGGAAAAAAGGGAACCCTGGTGCACTGTTGGTGGGAATATAAGTTGGTGAGGCCACTATGGAAAAAAGTATGAAGATTCCTCACAAAGTTAAAAATAGAACTACCTTATGATCCAGCAGATCCACTTCTGAGTATATATCTGAAGGAGATAAAATCACGATTTTGAAGTCATATTTCCATCTCCGTGTTCACATTATCACGTTTTCCACTTTAAACTTACACAATGTTGTTTATCAATTATATCTCAGTGAAGCTAGGAGAAAAATGGATTACAGACTTAACTGTAAAACCAAAAATTATGAAAGTTCCATAAGTAAACATAAGTGATAATCTTTGTGACTTTGGGTCAGGCAAAGCATTCTTAGCTAGAACACAAAACTCACAAACCAAACAAGAAATTATTGATAAATTGTATTTCTTAAAAATTAAAAACTTCTGCTTTATTGAAGACATTGTTAATAAAATGAAAAGATAAGCAATACTCTAAGATAAGGTATTTATAAATCACATATTTGACAAATAACTGGTATCCAAAATTTATTAAGAACTCTCACAACTTAATAAGAAAATGATCTGATACAAAAATGGGTCAAAGATTTGAGCAAACATTTTATGAAAGAAGAGATAAAGATGGCAATAAGCACATGAAAAGCTGTTCAACATCATTAGTCATTAGGAAAAGTGCAAATTAAAACCAAAGAGATGTACTGCTACACATCTATTATAATGGTTAAAAAAATGTCAATACCAAGTCCTGGCAAGAATATGTGGCAACCGAGCTCTCATATACTATTGGTGCCTATATGTAATGGATCAACCACTTTGGAAAACGCTTCATCAATTTCTTACTGTAAGACCCAGCAATCCCCTGGCCTAGCTTTTTACCCCTGAGAAACTAAAACATATATCCATACAAATGGCTGTACATGTATGTTTATAACAATTTAAATCATAATTGCGCCAAATGGAAACAATCCATCTACTGGGGAATGGATCAATAAATTCTGGTACATTCACAGAATGGAATACTAGTCAATAATATTAGTCAGGAATGAACTACTGATACATTCAACAGTATGAATGAATCTCAAAAGCATTACACTCAGGGAAAGAATTTGTCTACCAAAAGACACTCTAGTCAAATTAATTCAAAATGGCAAAATCCAAAACAAAGCAAAGCAAAAAGAGTTTAAATGTCCGTCAATAGAGAAAAGTTAACAAATTTTGCTATAGTCACATGATGGAATGTTACATGGGAATAGAACTGCTGATGTGCACAATAATATAGATGAATGTTGAAAACAGCATGTTCAGTGAAAGCCAGAAACGAAAAAGTATGTATTGTATGATTCCATTTAACTGAAATTCAAGAACCAGCAAAACTAAGTAGGGTGACAGAAGTCAGATACAGGGCGAGTTTGTGCTTGAGAAATGGTTTGAGAAAACTTTCCGGAGTGATGAAATTGGTTTATATCTTGAACCAGGAAGTAGTTATAAGTGTATACACAGGCAAACATTTATTGAGCTGTACGATTAAGATTTATTCTCTTTACTCAATAAAAATCATATCTTAATTAAAAATATAGAGCACCTTGGTGAAAGTGATGTTTCTAGGGATGGGAAAAACACAGGTGAGCCTGAAGCATCTTGTAGTGCCAGAAAATAAGAAAATGTGTAATAAACAAAAGGATCGGAAAGGGACATGGAAGCCAATCTGAGAGAGTTCCCAACTGCTGAAGCTGGAGCAGTTGGAACAACAAAACTAGTAATGTTGTACTGGGTTATAACCAATATAAAATAAATATACATAAGTCTATGCTGATGTAAATGAATGATTGAATAAAGAAATAAGTGAGGAAGAAAGGACAAATTCTCCTTACAGAAAAATTCCAAATAATATATATAGATATCCCCCACTCTAGAAAGTGCAGTGTAATTAACCCTGTACCCATTAAGTGTGGGTTGGACATAGTGATTCTTCTCCAAAGAACAGAGTACTCAAAGGGAAAAGCAGTAATTTTACAGTAGAGAAGCCTAGAAGACACTACCTTACCGAAGTGGTCAAGGTTAACATGGTAGTTAGAAGTCACATGGATATCACATGCCCCTGATACGATGTAATGAGAAAAATTCATTTACATAATATTCTTTCCCAAAACTCATAAACTTAGTATAACCATGAGAAAAATCCAAGCTGAGAGACATTTTCCAAAAATACTGAACCCATACTCCAAAATTGTTAAAGTCATGAAAAATAAGGAAAGACTGAAAAACAGTTACAACCGGAGGGAACTAAAGAAGCATAACAATGAAATGCAATATGAGTACCTGGATGGGGAAAACAACATTAGTGGAAAATAATTTTTCTCCAGTTATTGAGATGATCATAAGATTTTTCTCATTTGTCCCATTAATTGGTGGATTGTATTGATCGATTTCCTAATGTCAAACCAACTCTATCTTCTTGAAATAAACCCAACTTTGTCATGATATATTATCATTTTCACTTGTGGATTCAATTTGATGCTATTTTGTTTAGTTTTTTTGCATCCATATTACTGTGGGTTATTGGCTTGTGATTTTGCTTTGTTCCTAGGTTTGTGTATCAAGTTTATGCTAGTCTCATGAAATAAGTTGTAGAGTGTTTCTGCTATTTCTGTTCTCTGAAAGAGTCTTTATTCCTTAAATGTTTTCTAGAACTAGCTAGTAAAACTATTTGAATCTGGACTCTTTTAATTAAAGATTCTAATTATTGATTCAACTACATGAATAGCCATAGAACTAACCAGATTTTCTGTATCTTTTTGGCCCAATTTTGTTAAGTTGTATTTTCTAGAAATTACTCTATATTATCCAGTTTTAAAATTTGTTGTTATAGTTTATCACAAATTTTTATTATTTAATTATCTATAAGGTCAGCACTTTGTCCACTTTTTTTTTTTTTTGAGGAAGATTAGCCCTGAGCTAACAACTGTGCCCATCTTCCTCTACTTTCTATGTGGCATGCCTACCACAGCATGACATGCCAAGCAGTGCTATGTCCACACCCGGGATCCGAACCAGTGAACCCAGAGCCACCCAAAAGTGGAACGTGCGCACTTAACTGCTGTGCCACTGGGCGGGCCCCCTTTATCCACTTTTTAAAATTCTTTACATTAGTAATTTGTAGCTTCTGACTCTTTTAGTGTTGTTGTTTTGATCATGCTCTCCAGAAATCGATCAGCTTTGTTAGTCTTTTCAGGGAACTAATTTTGGGTTTTATTGATTCTTTTACTGTTTTATTAATTTCTCCTTGTCATTATTATTTCCCTCTGTTGACTTTCTTTGTTTAGTTTGCTCATTGCTTTTCAGTCTTTCCATTATTTGATACATTCATTGAAAGCTAATTGTCTTTGTAAATGCCATTCTAGCTGCATACTACAAGATTTGTTATATATAGAATTTTAATTATTACTCAGTTCATAATATGTTCTAATTGACATTGTGGTTTTTGTCTTTACCCTTGGCTTACTTAGAATTATATTTCTTGGTTTCCAAACATGGAAGATTTCAATGTTTTTCTTGTCATTGACTTCTAGCTTAATAACATTGTGTTTGGAGATTATATTCCATTATTTCAACTTTTAAAATTTTGTTGAGGTTTGCTTTATGATGCACTATCATTGACAAATTTTGTCAATATTTTGTCAAATTTTTCAGTAATGTAACTCAAACTTTCTATATTCTTACTGATTTTTTTGTTGTTGCCTACTTCTGTTGTCATTTACTGAGAGAGATTTATTAAACTTATTTGCTATAATTCTGGATTCCTCTATTTCTCATTGTGTTTCTGACAGTTTTTCTTTAGATTGTTATATCATCCCATTTAATTGACACTTTTATTATTATAGATAATCCTTCTTTATCTCTATTTATACTTTCCTGTAAAGTCTACTTTGATATTAATATAGCATGACAATTTTCTTTTAGTGTTTACATGGTACATCTTTTTTTCCATCTTTTTGTTTTAAATATTTCTGTACCTTATTCTTTAGATGTCTCTTATACACAGCACAGAATTTTGTTTTGAGCTTTTCTGTGGTCCAACAATATTTGTATTTTAATTGAATTTAGTCAATTCATATTTAATATAATTTCTGATAAATTTGAGGTTAAACATATTGTCTTAATCCATGTTCATTTTTCTCTACTTTTGAGTCAAGTAATTTTCTTATTGATCATTTATTTATTGATCCAGTTTTTCTCTTTATTAGCTTGGAAACTATACCTTTTATCATGTTTTTTGGTAGTTGCCATAGAAATCATGCCATGACTGCTTGAATTTTAAAAATAAAATATTAGTTCAGTTACCCTCTTACAGGGCAATGCAAGGAACTTAGAACATTTTATCACCATTTTCCTCATCTCAACTTTTATATCACAGTTTTCATGTATTTTATGAAACTATATTTTAAAACCCATGATACTATTATTATTGTGGTTTAACATACTATAATCATTTATATTTATCCATATCCTTACCATTTTGTTGTTGCTTTTTGTTTCTTTCTGCAATTCTGAGATTCTATCTGTCATCTTTGTTTCTTTGCATGAAGAATATTCTACACAATTTACCCTATGCACATTATCCTGTTATACTAATATAGTAAATATTACCAATATCCTATACTATATTATCTCTCCTGAGTATTGAAAATTCTCATCCATTATCTCTTTTACTGTGTTTCTGACCCATTTTTCTCTCTTCTCTTTTGGAGATTTTGACTCACACATCTTACAACTTTTTTACTGTATCCTCTCAATATCTTATTCTCTCTTATTTTACAACTTTGTATTTCTCTGTTCTTAATTCTGTATATATCCTTCTAAACTAACATCCAGTGCACTAATTCTCTCTCCAGCTGTTTTAAATCTCCTGTTAAACCAATAAATTGTGTTATTAATCTAATTCGATTTTTCCATTTGTTTTTTAAATAATTTTCATCTCTTTGCCTAAATTTTCCATTATGTCTTTTATCTCCTTGAACATAGTAAATATAGTTATTTTAAACTGTATGCATCATAATGCCAATACCTGCAACACTTTGAACATTGTTTTTACTGCCAGTTGTTTCTGCTATTTTTTCTTATATTGCATTGTTCCATTATGGGCATGTTCATTTTTTATTGCATCCTGGACATTTGATAGAGTTCTGTGCTCTTAACCCAGATTTAGCTCTTTGAAGGCTTTCTTGCCCCTAGACATAGCACTGAATTATTCAAGGATGAAACATAACCCAAGCAGAGCTAACCATAATCTTTCCTGTGTTTTTTTTCCGCCTAAGTTTATTAAGGAAGACCTTATTTTTCCAACAGAGTAGTTTATTAGAGTGGAATTTTGTGCCAGGGTTCTTGAGGCTGTCTTGTCACCACATCCAGAGATTCTATCTGAGGAATAAGGCAAGAATAATTAATCAAGGTCAAGAAGTGAAGAGACTAATATAGTCCTGATGTTATCCTGTTAAATGATAGCTTGAGAGCCATATCTGTATCCACCATTCACATTCCCTGTTTGCATGGCTCAATAAATTCCCTTCATTAGTTTAGATACTTTTAAATTGGTTTTTTGTCACTTTTAATTAAAAAATTCTCACTAACTTGTTGAATTAATTCAGGCTCAGGAGGAGGTTTGGTGTTTCTAAAAAGAGCTGGAGGAGTCTGACTGAAGGTAAAAGGAGAGAGAAGCCTACTAATATAAAAAATGGTGAAATTCTAAAGCAATGCCAAGCAAAATAAGGTATGAATTAGAGAGATAGATGTACATATATAAACAGTAGTAGAATAGAGAGGTGGCATGTTGGATGTGAAAACTTCCTACTGACATTTTGTCTATTATAATAGCAACTCTGTAAGTGAAAGATAGCACATTCTTATGACTTTTATGTGCTTGCTTGAAATCAGACTGTGTACAAATACTAGTATCTTAATTCAAAATATTTAACCTCTGGATAGGTTCCTTGCTTTAGCAATTTTAGTTTTACTTTTTGCACATTACTTTATCTAGGTGATGAAATATGTGCATTGCCCACTAAACAAAGAAACTTTCAATCCCAATCTCAGTGGATGTGACAATTCCATTTATCTTCATCTTTGCAAGCAATGGTATAAATATAATTTGCATTGTTCCACAGAAACTGTTTCAGTTTAAAAAAATATGCAATCAGCTGCCTTCCTCTCCAGCTTAAGGTACGTGTGACCAGGGAGACCTTTCCAAAATAAGGTTGTAAAAGTACTTAGATAATAGATAAGGGCTATTCTGTCCAAACTGGAATATATGCAAGGAGGAGATGATAGACATCTTGCCAGAGCCTAATGTTTCTAGATAAACATTTCTGGTCGTGGATGGTTTGAAAACACATATCTGCTTTCCTGTGTTTCTTCTATTCACTATTATTGTTGAATCCAACTCTAAAATTGGAATTTGTGGCAGAGTTGCGACTTGTTCTCCATGAAGGGTTATCAAGGCCATAATATGCAATTTTCCTCTTTCCAGAGCCTTAATTGTGCTAGTATCTCACAATTTACTTTGAATTGTGAGAAATAGTTGGGGGGAAAGAGCAACAAGAAGAGCAAGTTGGGTTGTGAAACATGCAATTGTAATGTCATAACTGCAAAGTTTCTCATCGGAAAATCTCTTTCTCAGCTATGGGAAAAAAATAAAGATTGCTTAGAAAAATCAGAAGGAATGAGACACTTCTCCCCTCATTCTCTCACATTTTTGCAGAGTCGAAGCAGCAAAGAACTCCCATGTCAGGATGAATCACCCGACTGGAATTCACACATAACATAAGATGAGAGGGCTACAAGCTACAAAATGCCAGATGCAAATGTTGCAGTTAGAGCACATTGCCTAAAAGGCAACTTAAAGTCAGTCTCGTCCCACTCACTCTTTCCAAATCCTGGTTTGTGTCTTGTCACCTATATTATAAACAAAGCAGTAGCGTTCATAGAGATAAGTAGAGAGATGTGTGGGGACAAAGCCAGGGAACTGGTTGGGAAAAGAAAAGACAGCATGTGTGCTTGAAGCCAAGAATGAAAAACTTATAATTATGCACACTGAGATGTGGGAAGATTCCTCAGATCTTGTTAAAGAGAGTTAAGTTTAAACATAATTCTACCAACGCCGATACTGAGAGAGTTCCAAAGTCAAATGGCTGATTCAACTACGTGTTTCATCAATGGTTGTATTATCTAGGCTGGAGAGAAAATCTGAAAGTTACATCTGGCAAGAATGTAGCAAATCCCCAGGAGGTCTGTATTAAGGTACCCACTTAACTAGCAGGTGTCTCCATATTTGCATTCAGTAACACTTAACTTTAAGGGTTTTATGCTAAGAGAACATGTAGACAGATTCCATTACATATTATAACTTGCTGGCTGCTTGGTAATTGTTTCATTTTTAGACATATTTTTCTTATTACCAATGTGATCAATGTATAGATTTGAAAATTTAGAAAATGCAAATGCACCCACACAGGAAGATATGAAGGTTACCCCAATAGTATTATTCATTGTTTTCTTTTTAATCAATCTATTTGGGATTTTTTTTAAAAAAACTAACTGGATTCTTTATTGCAATATCCAAACTCAAATTGTTTTAACATAGCTTTAGGAGAGGGATTGCCAAATGGAGTAATGAATGTGAACCAAGCTCTAAAAAGAGAGGGGAAAGAAAGATGAATTTTCAAAAGAAGTTGTCTGTTAAATGGGGAAAATTAGTGAAAAAGATTACAAGAAGTTTGAAAGATTTTTGGCTTTATATAATTATATTATTTAACTCATGAGAGTTGTAACAAATCTAGGTTATCTGAATTTATGTTTGTTTTAACATGTTTAGAACTTTAATTTGAACTCTGTACTTAAAAGCCTCCAATTAGAGCCTACACAGCAAGTGAAAAAAAGGGATTTGAAAGATAACACGAATAGCCAAATGCGAGTAGTTAAATTTGACTGAGCTGTGGGGCACATTGGGTGAATTGGTAGGAGTTTAAGTTGGAAAGGTAGCGAACAGTGTTTAAACCAAGGGGGACCTTGTAAACTATGCTGAAAGTGTGGACATTACATTGAAGCTGATGAAGAGCTGCTGAAGGGATTCAAGCAGAGGAGTGACATGAATGTGTTATTTAAAATCATGCCCTGAGTGTTGAGTAAATAATGCACTAGAAGAATGGACCTAGTCAAGGCAGATTAATTGTAATAGTCCAGATCCCCACTACTCCAGTATACACAGCACACACACCAAAGATGTTGACCTGCATTACAACAGTGGGGCATGCAAGGTAGGATACAGGCTGTAGGGAAATTTCCTAGTAGAAATCACAGGACTTGGTAACTGTTGGAAGATGGAGAGGAAAGAGAAGGAAAAGTCTGAGCAAATGGCCAGGCTCTGGCTTCATATCTGGAAACAAAGATATAAATCTTTCAGAGAAAGCAGCCAAAGGGAAAGACTTTGTGGTAAAAAGATAATGAGTTCAGTTTTGGATAAGATTTTGAGATACCCATGGGACATCTGGGGACAGTAAGTGGTTTTAAATATAGAATTGGATTTCTGGACAGTTATTTAATAATAGCTAAAACTTACTTGATGTTTATTATGTTCCAAAAACTTCTAAGTGCTTTACATATTTTAACTCATTTAATCCTCAAAACAACCAAATTAAACCCATTTTAAGAAGATTAGAAAGTTAAATAGAAAAGTTAAGTGACTTTCCCATAGTTGCATGGCTAGGAAGTAGTTGCGCCATAAGGTAAATCCAATAATTTGGCTCCTGAGTCTGCATTCTTAACCCTAAAGTTGCTGAAGAAAAAGAAAACATTAGAGCCATCAGCATGAGGGCTCCAAGGAGATGAAATTCTAGTAGAGTGTAAAATAGACATTAGTAGAAGAAAAGAAAAAAAAAGAAGAGGAAGAAAGAATTCCCAGGAACATCAACAATTAAGAAAAAAATGAGAATAAGGAAAGATGAGACATGAGGAATCTAAGAAGTGAGGGAGAAAGAACAGTCAGGAAGTTGGGAGGGAAAACAGAGATGCCATATTATAGAAACCAAAGAGGATAATAAGTGGATGATAGTTTGAGAACCAGAGAGCAGTCAAAGAAGACAAGAATTGAAAAGTATTGTGTGTATTTGTATTTGGAAGTGTAGGGTGACGTGGTCAGAGCAGTTTTAGTGTAGCAATGTGATGCTTGGCTAGATGTAGTGGGCTGTGGACTGAAGGACAGAGGAAATGTTGACCTATTTTCAAGAAGTTTGATTATGAAGGGAAAGAGAATGCGTAATTATTTCTTTAGCGTATCATGGGATGGAATAAGATTTTATTTACATCATTTTTTAAAGTCTAGTCATAATGTTAGTATATCTCTATGTTGGAAAGAAAAGACCCAGCAAAGAGGAGAATGTTTAGGATAAAGGAGAGAAAAGATCATTTGTGGAATGAGTTTTCAAAAAGATCAGATGACACAGGCTCCAAATTGAAATGGAAGATCAGCTCAGGGCCAAGGTAGGAGCCCGTCTTTCTTTGAGATGAAAAGTGAGGGGAATGGATTTGGGGTATAACAGCAGGCAGATAAAGAGTTCCAGCCTGAAATCTCCTCTTTTCCCCAAAAAAGCAGGAGATGAGATTACTTGCTACAAGAAATGCAAGAAGAAAAGGAAGATTTGAAGAGGCTGATTGTGTATCTTTTCTAGGGCTGGCCTAACAAAGTAACACAAACTGGGTGGCTTAAACACCAGAAATTTATCTTCTTACAGTTCTAGATGCTAGAAGTCAACGTCAAAGTGGCAGTAGGGTTGCTTTCTTCTGAGGCCTTTCTCATGGCCTTGTAGATGGATACATTCTCATTCTCCCTGTGTCTCCATGTAGTCTTCCCTCTGTGGAGTCCATTTCCAAATTTCCTCTTCTTATAAAGACACCACTTACATTTAATTAGGGCCTATCCTCATGAACTCATTTTAACTTAGTTACCTCTTTAAAGAACCTATCTTAAAATACAGTTGCATTCTGAGGTACTTAGACGGTAAAGACTTCAAGACGTGAATTTTGAGGGGATGGAGTTCAGCCCATGACAGATAAAACTTTGGAATAACTACTGTCAAGAAGGGAGCGATGACTCAGTAGGTATCTACAGATGATTGAGAGATACAGAATCTAGTTGGGTTTAAGAGTCACAAACTTGTAGTGGGACACGGCAGTCCACAAGTGATCCACTGACTTGGTATGTAGAGCAGGTGTCGTGGGCAGACTAGGCGTTGAAAGGGCTAAGGAATTAAAGAAATTCACCTTATAATCAGGCTAACAATGAAAGCAACTAAGAAAGATGAGATAGACTAGAATAAGCTCAAGAAATTAAGCTGCTGAGGAATCTGGTATTGTGTATAGTTTTAATGGGAATAGGAGATCTAGAAACCTGTGATGGCTAGAGTTGGTAGAATTTGTGTAATGGCTAGAGAATGGAATAGTTAAGTTTTAGTGGGTACACAGTTCCTGAGAGTAAGAAAGTCAGAGTTCAGGTCATCACACTGTGTTGGTGAAATAGAAGTAAAGGCTATCAGAGTTGATGTCAGGAGCTATGAGTCAGGATATTGGCTGTGTCATTCATATGGACATTAAAGCTTTCTAGGATAAAAGTGAAATGAAGAGTGGAAAGTGAGTCAGAATTCCTTGTGAATAGGAAGGAGAGTCAAGATTCGTTGACACCATTTAGTGTGAGTCTCAAAAAGACAGGGCTTTGAGCCCCTATAATTATCAACACCAGTGTGAATCAAGCCATAGTAGCCAAAGCCCTTTGGTGTTGAGTTTGGCCAGCTAGCTGTATCTACATGGGACCACCCCAAAAGCCTGGCTGTTTACTGCAGCCCTCTGCATTTAAGATTTGGCTCACATGTGACCTGATCTCCAGCTGTGGTATACTGGAATCAGTCTGTACAAGTTCAAATACAGCCACTGTCATTACAGGATACCTGACCTGGGACAAGTAATTTAACCTCCGTGGACCTTCATTTCCTTGTCTGTAAAACGGAAATAGTATTAGTTGTTTCTATTTCATTTCAGAGGGTTTTAAAGATTAAATGAAACAACTCATATCAAGCACATAAATCAGGACTGGGTTTGCAATAAGCACACAATGCATTTTAGCTCTTATTATTTAAAAGCCTTCCTCACATTCTCCACCATGCACACGTCCATTTCAGCCTCTTATCACATTATACACCAATTGTGTCTTTGAACCTCTGTCTCTCTTTTAAACTGTGTGTGCACTTTGAAACCTGGATTGCTCACTTCAAAAACCCACTACCTGTTGCACAATAGAGCTTCATAGCAGTTTGTTGAATACATTAATGAACAAATGAGAGATTTTTTTTCAGCGCTTGGATGAACAACATAATAATGATGAGGGAAAGTGATTCTTAGCTATCTCTGTCCACCTCTTCAACCAAGAGTCTTATTTTTCTTATTTTAAATGGAGTTTAACTTCTACAGGAGAATAGTAACAAAGATATCCTAGGAACTGTTCATTTTTTAAAATCCTTAGATTTGTAAACATTAGAGTCAGCTACAGCTATACATTTTATGACTTTACTGCTTTACCATGAAAAAATACATTCAGAGCCTGTGTCAGTCACCTATTGCTGTGGAACAAACACCACAAAATCATGGGACCTACAGTAAGCATTTACTTCTTTTGTGTCTGCACTTCTGCTGAGGCTTGGCTGGGGGTCAGCTGGGTCACTCTGCCTCAACTGGTATATCCAGGTGGGCTTGGATTCCCACCTCATTATGCTATGGGCTCTGGGCAGCTTCATTAAGCCTTCTGGGGCCCAGGTGAAAGGAACAGAAACTATGTGGAAGGATCTCTTTGTATGGTGCATGGCAGAAATGCAAGCAGGCAAGTCCAATGACACAACCACCTTTCAATCCCCCATTTGTGTCAAACTGGCTAACTTGTAAAGAAGTCATCTGGCCAAGCCTGAAGTCAAGGAGTGGGGTAGCACACTCTACTACTGTGGGAAGGACTGCACACTTACTTGGCAAAGGATGTGGACACAGAGAAGGGAGAAGAATTGGGGCTAATCCTTCAATCTGTCCTAGGAACCTGGTCATGAATTACTGAGATGCTAGATCGGCAAAGAAATATTAGATAACATTTGCTCTAATACAAGAGAATAAGACAATATATTTTCAGATAATATTTAACAATGTTTAAAGTCATAAAGAACTTTTAAGTCAGAATTAACCTGCATTGGACTTCTCTATCCTCAAAGCCCCATCCAGGGGCCGGGCTGGTGGTGCAGCAGTTAAGTGTGCACGTTCTCTTTGGCGGCCAGGGGTTCGCGGGTTCGGATCCCAGGTGCGGACATGGCACCGCTTGGCAAAAGCCATGCTGTGGTAGATGTTCCACATATAAATCAGAGGAAGATGGGCATGGATGTTAGCTCAGGACCAGTCTTCCTCAACAAAAAGAGGAGGATTGGCAGCAGTTAGCTCAGGGCTAATCCTCCTCGGAAAAAATAAAAAGCCCCATCCAGTGCTGAAGTAGCAAGTTCTAAGGAGATCTCTTTAACTACACTGAATCCAACATTTCATTCTTCAAACATCCTAGTGAGTTCAGCGATCAACACAAATGCTTCTTGCAAGATATACTATTAATGTGCAAGTAACATATATGGTAAATCAACTAAAATTTATTTAGCACATAACATGCTTTCCAAATTAAGGAGATAGAAATTTGAACAAGCTGGATACTCAATGACAAGGAAGTTTTACACAGTAAAGGAAGACAGGCTTGGACCCCAAAAATGCTGGCTGTAATATTTACCACAGCGCGACCTTGGGCATTCACTGCCTGACAAGGCAAGGCATTTAACCTCTTTGAGGCTTCTCATCCTTAAAATAAAGCAGGAGCCATATCAAATGTTTTCTTAGTACAAGTCTGAATTAAAAACACACAGAAATATATTATTTCCAAATAAAATTACTTCAAATGCAATGCCAATGAAGACAAAACTATTATCACTCAGAAATGATAATAATACTTTTTATATAGGATCGTGTGTAAAATTTATATATATCACACTGAATAAGGATTCCAACATATAGTGGGTGCACAAAAAGGATTGGTTCCTTTTGACAGCCTTTCCCTTTAAATACACAACTGAAAAACTGAAGCAGATGTGCCCTGACCGAAAGCTACATTTTTCTCTCCTAATTATTCAGAGAAAAGGAAATTCCCTTTTTATATATTTATGCCTTTCCAAGTGCAAATTGGCAAAAACATGTTCTCAAAAAACAAAACATGCATTTTTTGCACTTTTAAAGGAGAAAGGCCTACGACTGGACTTCTCTCTGGGGAGACAAATTTTGATGATATCCATCTCCATTTGTCAGAAAAGGGAAGATTCCTCGAGAAGGCCTCGGGTGTTGTAAACAGGCTCTGGGGAAGGAGTGGTCGCTGAGAGGCAGAATTGTAGCTCTAACCCAGAGGACATGTTAGAGCAATGACTTTTGGCTTCCTTTGAACTGGGACATCCTAATGACCCTGGGTTGATTGATTTTTCCACAATCTCCTTCAAAGTTACCATAGGGGACCTGTCTACTGTTTTTAAGCAAGTAAACAAAAATTAGCTGTACTTTGTAAAAGTTCTTAAGATAGCCAACAACTATTTCTCTTATTTTTTAGAGAGAGCTGTGGATCCTCAGTCACAAGAAAGTCAAATAAGAACAAAACTATTTTACTGAATACCTACTCTGTTTCACACATTACATGTTTATTATCAGGTAGGTATGAGCTTTCTTATCTTCAAACAAGAGATATAAATCTCAGACAGGTTAGCAGCTACATGCACAAAGTCGATCACTCAGTAGGTAGGTGTAAGAGCTGAGATTTAAGCCCAGGTCAGTGGATTGTAGAGTTTTTCCACCTGGCCATGCTGTGACTGGTATGTGAAAGACATTCCATAAATGTTTATGAAACAAGTGGCAAGACGAAACAAAGTAAATTAGCACGAAAAGACTAACAGTCTCTCCATCTTATTCCAAACTGTCAAATACAAATAAGCTCTTTCGGAATGTCAGTTTCTTCTTAGTTGTATGGGAATACTTAACTTACACTGTGGCTTGGAGACCTCACTGGTGTAACGTGTGGGAAGCTCTGGCACAGCTCCTGACATGCAGTGGACAGGTAATAAGAATGATGATGTTGATGACAACGATGAGAGTGATGATGGCACAAACACTTTTTTGCATGGAAGTGACTTCGATAATTCTGAATCAGGATCAGACTCAACTTTTTGACAGGTTCTACACAATGAATTGATAAATTAAGACTGGATGGTGGGGCAGGCAAGGTTTCCACTAGATTTTTGTTGAGTTACTCAGATCATGGTTTCTATTCTTCACTTCACATGCAGCATGTACATTACAGTCCATAATACTTAGACCAGGCACCTCACTAGCAGATGGAGAGATTCAGCTAATTGGGTCTACTAGCTCTGAAACCATACTGGAACCAGCTGGATCGCCCAAGGCTTCCAGCCTCAGGGCTAGTGAGGCTGGATGCTAAGACGACCTGGATCTCTTGAGAGTATTACAACGCCCTTGTTTCAGGTGTCACCTGGCTATTTAAGAAATTTTTTTTGAATAAAATCTTCATAGGCCTCTGCAAATCTATGCCCCAATTTATTTTAAGTACGTATTTTTTTAAAGAAAAGGGAAAGCGCATATGGCTTGAATCATATTTTATTGTTCTTTTATTTGAATTTGGAAATATACACATGTTCATACAGTAGTATCTCAACAACTAAAAAATGTATATTAAGCATGATTATATGGAAAGTTGCTCAGCTCAAATGAATCATTGTGCTTAAATGCTGGCTTGAACTAGCCTATGCTGTATTCTGCTACCTGGTGGATAACGCACTCTAAAGTTTATATTTTAGGTTTTTTTAGTTGAAAAAGAAATGAGTGTGTTTTTTTCCAGAAATTCAAGAAATGAAATATTTGATTTCTCTTTTGTCACAGAGAAATCAAATGACGTCTTCTTCTCATTACTCAAAACTAATTCTGTCGCCCATGCTATGACAACTGTGACTGTCCCTACACCAAAGGTGATTTTGTGTCCCTTTCAGAAGTTACTTAAAATAGAATGAATAAGTACCTCCTAGACTGCTTGTTCTAAACATCATCATAGAGATTTCCCTAGAGTTCCATACTGACCTTCCCACTTGCAGTATTAGGTGGAGGCTGATGTGGATACATAGTAATAGCGATGATCAGATCTTTTGGAAGCACTTACATCTCTCTTTCACTTGAGACTTAAGTCTGTTATCTCAGTTCTGCCACGTTGCAATATATCAGAAGTTTACATGAAAATGGAGGAAACTCATGATCTTATTCACATTCTATTATTGGGAATTGCTATTGTTTATTGAGTATCTACTATGTGCCAGGTCCCATACTAAGGGTTTCTTGTGTTTCTTCAGTGAAGCCTCACAACAGGGCATGAGGGAAATCTCACTGTCTCCATTTTACAAATGAGTTAGCTTAAGCTCAATGAGGAAACACAACTCATTCAGGACCATCACTTAGCTAAGATTCAAACCTTGGATGATCTGACCATCTAATTCTGCCCATTCCATGGTCTGTCTAAGTCCAGATAACTAGATGTCTGACATTCTGTGGCAAGTGCATCCATTTGGAAAAAGAAAGATTATCTTCTTTGTCTCCTTTCTCTGTATAACAAAAACTTCACCAAAGATCTCACAATCTGGTCAAACAAGAAATAATAACCAAAATGGTGGTTCTCAGTAGTCTGATGATCTTCCCACTTACTTAGGACTAATTGAGATAGGGTTGGATGGTGTGTGCCTATGATCTCTGTTGCAAGAGGCATGTAGTTGCTGAAAAATATTAGTGACTAGTTTAGTTAACTCATAGCAAGACGAGCTGATTTTAAACTGAATTAAGGAGTCATTCCTTGTTTTTAACCCTTTTCTTCATTTTTCTTCTCCAATAGCTGACTACAGATATAGTCCTGAGAAGTATTTCTCTACTCTATTTCACATTAGTTCTGAAATGGACACAAAAACTCTCTTTAGTGTATGAGCTGTCGCAGTCTTCATAGCATAAGTGCCAGAAAGAGGCCATTTAGCACCTTAAATATATCTAGCAGAAAAGAAAAAGGAACTCAGGCTGAGTTTGAGTGACCCCTGTGCTCCATGCCCTGACTTTTCTGGAGTCTCAACCCTGGAGGCTCCTGACATAGTTCTGAATTTTAATTTATCCCTCTGTGTACTGATTCACTAGGCTGGAATTCAGCCTTCATTGGAAAGATAAGACAAGCGAATATAAACAAGAAATTAGCAGAGAAATAAACTTGCAAGATACTCTTTTAGATAGTGCTAACTTTTATTTTCCTAACAGGCCTAGAAAACAAGAAGCCAGTGGCCAGCTAACATTTGCTTAAATTGCCTGTGATGATTCTGAGAGCAGGGGTGTGATTCAACAGCTAGTGTTTGATGGGCAGTGATGGTCTGTTTGTCTACATATTTGTTATTTTGGCTTCAAGAAGGTGGACTTCCTGACGAGTTGTGGCATCTCACTGATGTGTCACCAAATTGGAAACTAGGGTATGTAAAAGACCTTATCAAAACCAGGGCATTTTCATATCTCTCTTGCATAGTTTTCAAATTAGTGGGCCTGAGAGAATTACGAAGAGAAGCATTCCATTTACATAAAGAACTTTACTGGTTGTAGACATTGCACACTCAAGAATTAAACCAGATGATTACTGTCAACTTCAGAACTCAAAGGGTCAAATTTTAAAGTGCAGAAGGGAAAGCTCTCAATGAGAAGTCTGTTCATATTTGCAAACGCAAATTGGATAAGCATGCCGAGAAGCAAACATCTGCACCCAGAGTTACCCAGGTATGCAAATACACATGTTTACCTCTTAAACATGGAGTTTCTATAGTTAATCACAGAGTATTTCAGTGAAAATGCATTATTTGATCATGTTAAACAGCTTGACCACCTACAGTTAACTGATCTAGTCCCAAAATGTATATTCCCAAATACAAATATATTATCTTCTTGATGAGGAAAAGGGAGACACCTATAAGCTAAAGAGCCTGGAAGTGTAGTCACTTCCTTGTTCTCTATCATATAATGCATGATTATGGTGAGGAATTTTCCCTCTTTGAATTTCAATTTTCTGATCTGTACGTGAGTCAAAAGTGGTGCTAAACAGGTCATAAAATATAGATTATAGTTGCAGCATCGCTAGCAACTCCTTTTATGAATAGGGGCAAATCTTTTAACTATTCTCTACTTTACTTTCTTTGTCTGTACAGCTGAGGAGGTGATGGAATTGGAACTCAGGGACTCTCAGCCTGGACTCTTTGGACTCTGAGGAGAGAATTCAGAAGATCCTTGAACCTAACACTTGAACTCAGCAACGCTGTGTCAAGGTTGCGGCTGACTGTGTCTGTGAGCATTTCTTCCTGGGGAAAATGGTCCACTGATTTCACTGGGTTCTCAAAGGCACCTGTGTCCCTCAAAATGTGTAGATCCACCTAACTAAGTGCCTTTACAATTTTCTTCCCCCAGGAATAGCATTAATGATTCTGTGAATGCAAAGATATTCAGATATGGTATTTAAAGGTTGCCACCATGAGTTTCCCTTTCAAATATTTTGAAGAGGAGCTAATGATCTTTTTAGGGTTTCTTAATGAAAAATCTCTACAGACCAAAAGGAACTACGGAAAGAGCAACTTGGGGATCTGTGGATCCCTGATAATAGATGCAAATTCTGTGTGTATGTGCATTTTCTAGGAGAATGGACAGTCTTCATCATATTCTCTCATTTTCAATGACAAAAAGGTCAAGAACCACTGATTTAGGGGTTGGAATTTGCTTGAAATATTTTCACTAAAAATAGATAATGAGGTAACATCAAGACAAATTATTTGGACTATGCGACTTGATTGGCTATTTTAACTGTAGGCAGATCTTCTGTACCTCACGACAGAGCCATTGATGGTAAAGTGAGTTGATTAATATAAATGCTTAAGAATACTTCCAGTCTCCTTCTTTCTTTCTTTTTAATCTTCCCATTTTCCTTTTCTTCGTTGGTCAAAGCTCTAGAGAGTAGTGCCATTGACTCAAATATTTTGGATATTTTGTATACAACCACTCCCTCGAAATAATTATTCTTATTTGAAATTACATTGTTGTTGTTGAAAGCAATTTAGCATCATTCATCAAAAGCCTTAAAAATCTCCATACTCTTTGGCCAAATAATTACATTTCTAGGTGTCTATCCTAAAGAATAATTTAAAATATAGATAGAAGAAATGTTATTTTAAAACATTTCTTTGTAATATAACTTATGAAATCAAATATAAAAGCATATCAGAATTTGATATTGATTTAAATACATTATAGTGTATCCAAATAATGCCATATTATGCAGCAATTAAAATGAAGCATGTTCAAGGGTTTATATTGTGATAGTGAAATAATTAGGGTACAAAATTTTATAGTCTGTACAAGAAAATCTAATAATAGTGGTTATTGTCCAGAACTGGAAAAAAGGATACTTTATTGTCTTCCTTATATTTTTCTATTTTTACACATTTTTACAATGATAATATATTACTAGAAATATATTTATTAGTTTTTTCTTGCACTTTTGCAAAGCTAATATATTCCAAAATTATACAATGATAATGTAATATTATGTATATTATTATGTCAATCTGTACATAAATACAGAAATGTGTAGATAAAAATACTCATTTTAGTAACTCTCATGTTCACTGTTTCTATACGTTTAAGTGATTATGAAATGAAGGATACATTTTCAAGTTAGTTTATAATTGGTTGCCCTGGCTAAGTTCGAAGCTTACTTAATGTTACTACTCTTTTCTTTTCTTTTTTTCTTTTGATCCTTTGCAAAATAAAGTTCTGACACTACTTACTTTGCTCATGTAGTCCGTGATTATTCCGTGAAATTTTAAGTCTATGGATTCCACGCAATTTTGAGGATGGAAAAACAAACACATTTTCTTAACCTCATCCTGAGATGTCTAGAAAGGCAAAATGTTATGACTTACCAATATCCATTAATATTGTTGGTCCAATTTCTCAAGCTTGTGGGACAGTGGTGGTATGGTAGTTAAAAGAAGGCCACGTCCAACTTGTGGCCTCATCTGAGCCATGTTCAAACTCAAAATTCTTTAAAGTCATTCTTAGCAAATTCCAGCTTTATTGAATTATCAATAGTAACTTACTGGTCTTTGAATGCTGTAGACTCATGCTGTGAAATTTTGAAAGCCCTTATTATATGCACAGTGTTTAGGGGGAAATGAAATTCCGCCTCTGTGAATGTGCCATAGAGGGCAATTGCAAAGACATGCAGCCTAAAGGAGCGTTCATTCTGTGGATCCAGTATTTTATTCCTTTGCAGTTGGTACCTCAGATAATAGGATATTCCCTTGTGTTGTCACTGGGGCATTTTTTCATTTCTCATTGGCTATTTCCTGCCATCTTGAGCATTCAGCCTAATACCAATACCAGAATGTCAGACTAAGGATGTCTTCCTATCACTGAACAAAAGTATTAGAGATTTGTTTGGGCTGAGGACAGGAGTGGACAGCTGGGAGGCATTCTGGCTAAGGAGGAAAACAACACACTTCTGAACTGGAATGATTGATTGGGAGATTCACTGATCTTTGTTCATTGTAACTTTCTAGGAGGAAAAAAAAGAAAGAAATACCAATCATTTGCCACAACTAACAAAAATGAAGCCGATGGGCTGCTGCCCCACATTGAATTTACAGGGTAGTGATAATTCCAGTTAACTGTAAACATACTTTTAAAAATCCAATTTCTCTCTTCAAAAGGTTTGTAGGGGTTGACTATCAAAAACTTTCTGATCTATAAGTACCAAATATATGGTTGTAATAAAATTCTTGCACTAGGTTAACTGCACAATTTGCTAATAATATTGGATGACACAGTCCATGAACATCACTGGCAGGCTGGATTTTGGCATGTGTACAAAGGTTTTAGTGAACACAGGCTGCCAATAAAACGTGCCTTGCTTACTCATGACCAGGCAGCCGTGTTTGAGAGAGAGAGATATATACATATATGCATACACACATATACCTATATACACACAGTCCAGACGCTTCTCTTGATTTCTTGCAATCTTTCTGATAACTATTTTACAAATGATGAAAACTGTCTCTCTTTTAGCCAGATTTTCTTGGAGTTCCCCTATGTGTCAAATGGAGACAACCAGAAAACTTACCTCGTTTTACTGTGTTGAAAATATGTATTCACAGAACTTGTTAGTTTCTGTGAATGCCTCTGTAATCTCACAGCATAGTCAGGTGGGAGCAAAATCAGATCGGGAACTGCAGTGTGATGCAGGTGTGAATAGTGACCTCAAGGAGCAGCAGAGGAAATGCCCCTTGAACTTTCCTGAGTGAGCTTCCCTCTAAGACTAGTCTATGAAGGATGACCAGTGCATCTCCGAGAGCATACAAGGAGTACATAAGATGACTCTTTGCTGGACAAAATTCTTTTTTTCTATTTATTTTTATCTTATCCTTTTAAAATGTATATATTTAGGCATGTTTCTTAATATACATGCATATAATTTACAAATAAATACATATTGTGGGCAATGTTTAAAATAATGTTTACTGATGGGGTCTCAGTAAGAAAAATTTAGATAACATTGCCTGTGAATTTTATATTGTTTTATTTTCCTATCTCAATCCATATTTATTGACTATTTATCAATGTCAGGAAGTTATTTTCTTAATTTGGAATTGAATGTCTTCAAATGAGAATTCCTTTTCCCTATGTCAAGCTAAGAAACAGCGTTATGGCTGGCACCACCCATGAGCCTCAGATTGTCTTTTCTTAGAAGAAGCACTGTTCATATCTGCTGTGGTCAGGGTCCGTTTCTTCAGGCATGAGAGCTGCTGGGAGAACAGAGCATTGCTCCTGACAGGCATGCTAGCTGTCTCCTTTAGGGAGATCCAACAACAACCAACACATGTTTGCCCAAGGAAGGAAGTGGACCTTGTCATCTCCAGAGTCTTTTGGAAGCAGATCTCTTGAAGGTAAGCAGATAAGCATGGAGCTCAGGCTGAAGGTCATGGAGATCCATCCATGCACAGGACTTCCATGAAGGTCAGGGTAGAAGGCCAATGCCTGTTTCAGAAGGAATGAGGATCCAGAATACTGAGGCAGGGGCTCTGGTCAAAAATGGAAACCCAGCTGGAAGTGGGACACAGGCAAAAGGTTAGGGTTCTTACCTTTATCCTTCATTCCTACCTGTTGAAGTATGTTGAGAGCTTCCTTGTTCCAGGAAACAAGCTAGATATGGGTACAGTGGAGAGGAAAAGGGAACACAACCCCTCCTATCTCAGAGTTTACCTCTTAGAGGGAAGTCAGGAATTAGTGAAATCTTCATGCTAATAAACTAAGAAAGAAGTCACCTAATTCCATGAGGACATATAATAAAGAAAACTGGCCCATAACTTTGTGTGGGGAAATGGGTGCTGAGGTGTCACCCTATACTACTGTTTTAATATGATGGAACTTTTAGACTAATGTAACAGTCGTTGTAGAAAATTGTGACCCTAAATCATGGTACCATATGTTCTGTGATTACATAATAATCATGTTTTGTGTATATTTGTAAGAAAATAGAAATAAAAATAAGAAAGGCCACAAAAACTATTTATAGGAAACTAACATTGATTATTTACCCAACAAATTGCATATATTTCAGCATTAAAAAAGAGATACATTTCCTCTTCTCAGAAAGCTTACATTGCAGAGAGATAAACAAGAAGCAAAAAGGGGCTGGCCCGGTGCCTGAGTGGTTAAGTTCATATGCTCCACTTCGGTGGCCCAGGCTTCACCAGTTTGGATCCTAGGCACGGATCTACACACTGCTCGTCAGGCCATGCTGTGGTGGTATCTCATATAGAAGAACTAGAAGGACTTATAGCTAGGATATGCAACTATGTACTGGGGCTATGGAGAGAAAATTAAAAACAAGAAGCAAAGAAACAATATGCTTCTCAATGTGGATAAGTGCCTGACTGACAGAGCGATGGGGATGAGTCAACCTGGAGAGTCAAAGGCTACATTGAATTGGGTGATCAGGGAAGGCCTCTCTGAGGAAGTCACATTTGACCTGAGACCTAAGACTTAAGAAGGATTCAGGTGCCAAAGCATTAGAGCAAGAAGTTTCTACACAGAGCAAGAGCAAGAGACTACGACATCCCAAAGGTAAGAATAATCTTGGCTTGAAGAATAGGTATCTAAATGATCTATAGCCCTTCTCTGTATCCTTTGTTCCCCTCACCTTTAGTCTTTCTTTCCTATGTTTGGAGGAAGGGCAAAAGGTCAGAGGTACTGACGTCAATACTGACAGAACACCAACCACCAGCCTGGGGCTCCATCAATTCCCAGGAAATAGGGTATAACTGGTCTATGAGTGGGGACAAAACCAAACCTGTAAGTGGGAGACCAACTGGTTTTTCTTTCAGAGAGTTAGAGAGCCAAGCAAAACATCCCAAGCTGAAAGTTGTTCTGACAATTTGAAAGAGTTATGTCTGGAACAGCATCATGTCTAACCTGGACGGCACATCTAGTTTGATCGGGTAGAAGCAGCAAAAGTGTTTAGAAATCCTCCCTTTCCACAGAGAACAAATCCAATGAGAGCATCCTGCCAACTTAAGGGCAGAATGAGCTAAGTGGCTTGAAGATGAATGTGCTGATGAAAGTGCTCTGATGAATAAGGGGGATGCATAGAGGGAATTCCGTGTTAGCAGCTTTTGAACCACAGGAAATCAGGCTTTTGATTTTTAAAAGTCCCCAATTTATTCCAGCATTTGCTACCACCACTTGAGTAATTCCAAAGGATGCTGCATCCATCATTACAAGAAATGCTGGGTTTTGATTACTGGAGAAGGATTGCTGATTTTTTTCAAAGTGCAAAGCTGTGAAAACCTAAGGGTTATATTTATCCCTTTCATATCTCTGCTGACAAGCAACATGGGGCATGTAGAAATAGTTTAAAATGTTCATGTTGAGAAAACATTGACCCTGCGCGATACACTTCATATACGCCATTCAATGGAATGTTGCTTTTCAGCAAATTCCTCTTCTTCCTTCTAACCTTTTACTAATTTCCCATTAATATCTGATGTTTTTTCTTTTCTGTTCTACATTTAATTTGATTCTTCCCTACCGCTAGGGAAAGATAACATCTATAAGTTCTAAATGGCCCTGTTCTTGCTTCATGTGTGTTAGCGTGCATGCACACGTGGACTTTGGTGTTAGAGGCTCAGACACATAATAAGTCTTAAAATTGAGATAACTACTGAGGTTTTCTGACTTTCAATTTCCTCTCAAATAAATCATGAAAAAAATACTCTTTGCAGAGCTTTTTGGGGAGTGTAAAAATTATCTATTTAAAAGGACTAACATGGATCAAAACTCAATGAGTCAAGATATGCTAAAGCGTTGGCTATATTGTTTAATATGACAATGAAAGGAGATGTCTAATCTGAAACTTTACATAAATTTGGGGTTTTATCCTCCCTTACATTTTTATTTTCTTCAGGATCTAATGTCTACATAATCGTTGAGATTTTGAAGCCTCATAGTGCCACGAAGGTGGGGAGATGTTCTCCTAAGATATGTGTTCCAAGAGCTTTGGATTTTGTAGACAAATAAGGCTTCCTAAAGTAAAATGAAATCTGGGATTCCAGGAATATACAAAAATAGGACATTCTATCACTCTGTGTCATTCTAAAACTTTTGCTTCCCAACTATACAGTTTCATATCCGATCATAATTGTTCTGGAATTGAAGGTGCAATCATGACAGAGATGAATCCCAGAGGTAAATCTGCTGACCCACAGGGCACCAGTGCTAGAATTCTTCCCTAGGAAGAGAAGAGATGAGCATTCATGTTCAGGCAAAGAAATCTCTTCCAAATGTTCAAAACCTATGTTTAGAACCTCACTGACTCAGTGGGAGAAGATTGTGACACAGTAATTCGGAAGGGGATGTCAGGTACAAAGGGGCCTCTCTTACTTGAAATCAGTCATTTCTCTTCTTGTTCACACAGCCTTGCTGTTATTATCCATACAAACTAGATAGCTATCTAAATATTTATATATATTTCTCTACATCTATACCCAAAACCCTTTACTTTCAAAAATGCATCTGCCACGGGCAAAACTACGCAAAAAATCTGGATCAGCTTGGGAGGGAAGATGGCTCTAGCAACAAAGATGAATTTTGCTCCAATTTAATTCTCCTTACATTGAATGAGTATACTCAGCCCTGTGGTAAGTACTAAGGCAGGTAGAGCATGAAATGTAAGAAACAGATCCCAACTTTGGGGGCACAATGCAGTGAAAAGAATAGGGTATTGGAGTTCTTAGTCGTGTGTTTAAATTCTTGATGGGTTGCTCTGCCATTTGATAGCTGACTAAGTTGCTACATCTGTCTGTGCCTCAGTTTTCTTATTTTCAAAATGGAAGGATGATAATACCAACACTATTGAAGAATGGCTGGGAAAATAATGGCTATAGTTCCTGTCACCTGGCATGGGCCATGTGACTGGAGCTCCTCCAAAAAGACACTCCTGTCTGTAATTGTCAGAAAACTTACAATACAAGCAGGCCAAGTCCCTTAGAGATTATCAGGGGAAGCTTCAGTTGAGTAAAATGTTTGTAACTCATAGGTTCTGCTGAAGATGGCACTGGTGATGGTACCCTCCCATGGCAATGTCTTGACCATGCATTGGTTCCTCTGTTCCTTTCTGAGTTCAATTTCACCAGCCTTCTCAAATTGGTGAGAGACCAATACCTTTTCAATAGATTTCTTTCTGCTTGAATTAACCAAGGTAAATTTCTGTTATTTGAAATCAAGAGCCCTGACTAGCAGTTACATAGCTACATAAATATTGGATGCTTACCATTTTCCAGGCTTTGTTCCAAGTGCTTTACAAGTGTCACCTCAGTTAACCTTTGTGACGACCTTATGAGAAGGCATCATTATTACTTCCTTTGTCAGATGAGGAACTTAGATATCCAAAATGTTGAGTAACTTGAAAGGTCACAGAGATAGAAAGTGGTGGAGGAAGCTTCGAACTCAGATATACGATTCCAACATCTGCGCGTTTAGTCAGTACTGTGTCCCTCCCATGGCAGTGTCAGATGTGATTATCTCTCAGAAGTATATAATACAAAGGAGTGGAACCTGCATTTGATACTAGAATTGTCCAACACCAGTTTTTATGACTTTTTCTATAACAAAAGTCAGCTAAGGTGTTTGTGGTCTCATGGGGTCATAGAATAGCGTTCACAAGTTGAATCACAAATCCTTTTGATTAAAACCTGTAAAAAATTACATGTTTGGGAATTATTCTGTAGATAACCGTATACATTACAAATCTACTTATTAACTCAAAGAGATCATGCTCACAATGATTCACTTGGTGGGAAAAACAAGCATAGCATTCTATATTCTCTAAAATATTGTAAGAAATGCCAAGATGCTGAATACTAGAAGCTGAATAGTACTTGTTAGCATGAAGTCGATTCTGACTCCCAGTAACAATGTGTACAGCCTGCTCGGTCTTTTGGAGCCATCCTCCCATCTTCTGGTGCTATATCAGATAATGCTCCGCTTAGCGTTTTCATGGCCAATTTTTCAGAAGAAAGTGGCTAGGTCCTTCTTCCTGGTCTGTCTTAGTCTGGAAGCTTTACGGAAACCTGTCCATCATGCATGACCCTACTGGTATTTGAAATACCAGTGGCATAGCTTTCAGCATCACAGCAATAGGCAGCCACAACAGTATGACAACTGAAAGATGGGTGGTATGGTTCCCTGAATGGGATAGGGGCTGAGGCCGTGGTGGTGAGAATGCTGAATCTTAACCACTAGACCACCAGGGCTGGCTTGAATAGCAGTAGTCATTGATAACTAGAAGTTCCCTAACCATTCATATGGATGAGACAGCATTAAGGAATAAGGGTCTCGGGACTGGCCCTGGGGCTGAGTGGTTAAGTTCACATGCTCTGCTTTGGTGGCCCAGGGTTCCACAGGTTCAGATCCTGGGTGCGGGCATGGCACCAATCATCAAGCCATGCTACAGCAGCATCCCACACAGAAGAACTGGAAAGACCTATAACCAGGCTATACAACTGTGTACTGGGGCTTTGGGGAATAAAAAAAAAAAACAAGAGGAAGATTAACAACAGATGTTAGCTCAGGGACAATCTTCAAAAAAAAAAAAAGGAATAAGGATCTCAATTCTGCTATGAGGAGATGGAATAAAGTGACCTCCAGGTTCTCTTTCAGCGCTAATGTTTCATTGATCTACAGGAATACCATGGTCTCAGTTTCAACCTGGCCTTGCTAATAGCTGCAAGTTTCTCAATTCTAAGGGATGCATCTTGAACCTAACTGTGTGTAGGTGGACCAGGAAATAGTCAAGGGGCCTGAGGAGACAAATTTAATGGCAATCTGCATTCCGCAGCACCCACTAATAACCTCCATGTTGAAAAAAGACTCCATTTCGCTCTCTTTGGTATCCTCAGTATCTGTAACAATCTCTTTTACATAGTAGATGATCAACGATTAAATAAGTATCTGATGGATGAATTAAAAAGGTATTATTGCCCCCCTTTTTGTCCAGTTTAATCCAAGTATTAAAATCTCTCTCCTTTAGCTCTCTTTCCTTTACCCTCAGGGAATATTGAAAGAATTTATTGAAAGCATTCTATGGATGACACACAGAGACAGGATTGAAGTCATGAAGAACACTTTGCACTCAGCTTAGAGTGAGGAACATAATAACCTAGATCACCAGACTTTACTAATAGTAATAATGCTTTATATTGATATAGTACTTTAAAAACACTTTCTAAAAACTCACTTGATTCTTGTAGTTGCCCATGATTTTAAAGATGAGGAGATGAAGATGTAGCAGGCAAAGCGCCTTATCTAGTTAGGAAGTGACGGATGTCACAGCTTCAAGTCCAATACCATTTTCCGCTGCATTCCTCTGCCTCTCTGAAGTGAGGAAAGTTAACAGAGCCTTCCCCTTAATACTAAAGAGATGTGTTCTGAAGTTGACACTGAACTATACAGTGTTGAAAATGTTCTACAGAAGTCAACAAAAGTGAATTAAGCAAGATTCTGGAAACAAACACCAACATCTGTCTCTATCTCCTTGAGGAAGCTTTACAGACATGACCTCTACCATGTCCACTAAGATTTTTCAGGTTCAGTCTGGAGAATGGCTTTGGTAATTCAGTGACGTATTTTTTTTTAATTTTTATTGAGTTAATGATAGGTTACAATATTGTGAAATTTCAGTTGTACGTTATTGTTTGTCAGTCGTGTTGTAGGTGCACCCTTCACCCTTTGTGCCCACCCCCCACCCCATCTTTCCCCTGATAGCCACTAATCTGTTCTCTTGTCTACATTTTTAAATTCCTCATATGAGTGGAGTCATACAGAGATTGTCCTTCTCTATCTGGCTTATTTCACTCAACATAATTCCCTCAAGGTCCATCCATGTTGTTGCAAATGGGACGATTTTGTTCTGTTTTATGGCTGAGTAGTATTCCATTGTATATATATACCACGTCTTCTTTATCCATTCATCTGTTGATGGCACTTAGGTTGCTTCCATGTCTTGGCTATTGTAAATAATGCTGCAATGAACATTGGGGTACATGGGACTTTTGGAATTGCTGATTTCAAGCTCTTTGGATAGATACCCAGTAGTGGGATAGCTGGGTTGTATGGTAGTTCTATTTTTAATTTTTTTAGGAATCTCCATACTGTTTTCCATAGTGGCTGCACCAGTTTGCATTCCCACCAGCAGTGTATGAGGGTTCCTTTTCTCCACAACCTCTCCAACATTCATTACTATTAGTTTTAGATATTTTTGTCATTCTAATGTGTGTAAGGTGATATCTTAGTATAGTTTTGATTTGCATTTCCCTGCTGATCAGCGATGATGAACATCTTTTCATTTGCCTATTGGCCATCAGTATATCTTCTTTGGAGAAATGTCTGTTCATGTCTCCAGCCCATTTTTTGATCGGGTTGTTTGATTTTTTGTTGTTGAGTTGTGTGAGTTCTTTATGCAATATGGATATTAAGCCTTTGTCAGATGTATGACTTGCAAATATTTTTTCCCAGTTAGTGGGTTGTTTTTTTGTTTCAATCCTGTTTATTCAGTGACATATTTTAATTACTCATTCAACAATTCAATAGATATTTATTCAATGCTTACTAGATGATAAGCATTCCAGGCCATGGAAGTCTGTCACTATAAGGTCATCTCCCAGTTTAGGAGACAGTGGGCCTTTGGACTAAGTGAAAAATTAGTAAGATCATGATATTATTGAATATATTCATACTGGATGAAGGATCTGAGCCTACTCTAGATTCCTACGATACACTGGGATCTTTTCCTATATGTTAGACATAAAAATAAATGCAATTCATAAAGTCCTGGGATGTGTTCTAATGGTGGTCATGTTCATTGTGAGCTCTCCAAGGGCACGTACAATACCTTTCATCTCTGGTAACACACGGTCATGCTAAATGCTTACTTAGCACCTAGCACACGCTCAACTGATGGTTGTCAAATGAATGACAATGAACATTGCAACTCAGCTCTACAGAAAGAAAAGGAGGCAGGGCTTTGGGAAATATTGAGCACCTCTGTGTGGCCACATTCAGGAGGAACCATGTGTGAGTGTGATGTGGTTCTCTCACTTTGAGAACGTTGTGCTTTCATTGAGAGGTCAGACATTTAACGACTAACCTTACTACGAAGCTGAAGAAAAGGTGCTAGATGTATATATGATACTCAACCTACTGCCAATAGCATATATAGATGGCAAGAATTATTTTAGGCAATAATATAGACTATATTTTGTGAACATATCATATATGCAGAAAAGCAAAACAAGAATAAGATAGTACACACTTTCAGATTCCAAGTGACAGAGCATTGTACAGATCTAGCCTGAGATTAAGCCTTCATTCATCATCTATGAACTCACTGGTATTCGTTGAGAGTCCATTATGAGCCAGGGGTGTGCTATATCCTGAGGGTTTAGATGTAAATCAACAAGAACCATGGGGCCTGCTTCTTCTTGCATAAAGTTTAGTGAGAGCAACAAGTATTGAAACAATAATATCACAAATTAACTCATGATTACTAACTCTAATCAGTGCCATAAAAGAAAGGAAAGGATGGAATAGGAGAAAAAGATGAAAACTCACATCGGTTGAGGAGAAAGTTTTTCTGAGGGAGTGCTATTAGGACCAGAGCCTGAAGCGTGAGTTCAACCTCTCCGGGGGAAGAAACATGGAAAGAAATCATTCCTGGTAGAAGCAGCAGAATGCGCAAAGGCCCTGGGTGGAAAAAAGCTAAGCAAACGTAAGGCTCAGAGAGAAGGTCAGGAGGCTGGAGTCTACAGAGAAATGAGGTGAGTGGTCAAGGTTGCTGTAAATATGGGTGGACATAAGGAACTTCAGAGATTAAGTGGACTTGCTTCATTCATTCATTCAATCATGAATGTATTTGATAGCAGTAATTTTTCTAGTGTCAAGTATCTGAAAAACATATAAACTGAGAGATATATTATTTATATCAGTAATCTTTAAAATACTACTGCTAATAAGAAGAAGAACAGAACAAAGAGGTATCTTTCCATTTTGGGGGTTTGTACTGAAATTGAACTGTTTTCCCCTTGCAAAGCTTGGGCATGACCCCGGCTCGCATCCGAGGAGAGTGGGACCGCTGAACTCTCTCATCGTGATGGTCATCGTGTTCTCCAGAGTGGCTGAGCTTCTAATACAGAGGGGAGAAAAAGGCTTCTCCCTTCTGTGTGTGACTGAGCTCTCCATGTACCTCTGTCTCGCTTATAAATATCACAGGCAGCCACCGAGTTACTGCCTGGTTGAATGATCCCCTTTACAAGCCTCTGTCTAGGTTTTTGAGTAAAGGTTTCCCTTATTAATTTTACCAGCCGGCATTCACTTAGCATTTGCTTTGAGGCGTAATTGACAGGCAGGATGACACCCGCCTGAGAGAGAGCCATAAATCAGAAATAATTTCCAAAATTGGCTGAGGGGCTGAAGTGTTGAATAGGCAAATACAGGTAAAAATCTCTTTATTAGGGCTGACAGGGACAGCAAATGTCAGCGAAGTGTTTCCTAATGTACCAGGAGAGATTAATTTGGGGGCCCTTCCTGAGCTGATGTTACGTTGTATGTTCTCTAACAAGTGCACCTCGCGGGGCTCCACAGGAGAGGAGTGGCAGGGCTGTAATTGAAGAAGGGGCTGACTCCGAAAGGCGGCGAGCTCTGTTCCTGTAGCATTCTCCTGCTCCTAGAAAATCACTCTTCTGCCTTAGACTCTATTTGCATTTTGCATCTTTAGTGGAAAAGAGCTATAAGTCATCATCCAAAGAACTTTGCAAGATAATGAAGCCAAACGAGGTGTCCAAAAGGAAAGAACTAATCCACTGCATGGTAGCGAAGAAAACTTTTACAAAAAATGGGGATTTGGGAAGGTAGGACTGAATATGTGTATAATCTCCTCCATTATAAAATAATAATATGAACTAAACTCACATCTTGGGGGAAAAGAAAAGTACCATTTTTTCCTTCTAATTTCAGTTTCATGGAGATTCTGGCATAGATCCTCTTCAACTCAGCTTCTTTGACCTCTCTTAAAAGGACAAAATTTGGTCATTCTGTAAACTGTGTACACAGATGCTTGTGCTGTAATTTCTTTTAAAAAACATTTGCAGTGCTTTTTTTCCTTTTCCAGATATCTATTTAAAGACGTTTTCTAAGTTATAGCTGACAGCAGCAAGATGAAAAAATAGAAAATAGGATGAAAATTATATGCTGGGAAAAATTACATACCAGTACATGCTGGAAAGTCTATACAGTAACAAAATAGTAAATTCCATCCTAGAAGTTTCCCATCCTAACAGTTCAAAAAAGAGATCAAGCTAGTGAGTTTAATACGTAGATGAAATTAAGAAGACTTAGTTTTAGAAAACTGAGGAATGAAGATGTTTACTAGCTAGCATCAGGAGTATAATGATATTTTTGAGGACCACTTCATTGGGCAAGCAAAAAATCCAGATAAGAAAATGCTGAGCAGATATCAGTTGTGTGTGAGACACTGTACTAGATAACTTACATATTTAATCTTCACAAACTCTGCAAGGCCGTCATTGGTATCAAACTCAGTGCAAGCAACAGAAGCTCTAAATAACAGTGATTTCAATAAGACAAGATGGTATTTGTTTGAAACAAAAATACGTATAGGTGAGCAGCTCAAGATTGACACCCTCTGCTCCTCAAACTCCCACCAGATAAGTAACCTCTCAGCCCATTCTTTTGCTCCCCTGGGGGTGTGGTCCTGTCCTTCATGATCCAAGATGGCGGGTAGAGCTCTAGCATCTTGTTTATTCTGCACATCAAGATGATGAAGAAGGAGGCAAGGACGTGTGTCAGCTCTTTTTTCAGAAAGATTCTGGGAAGCAGTTATGTGACATTTACATCTCATTCATCTGAAATGAACTGCAAGAGAGTCTGGGATTACAGCTTTTATTCTGGGTAGTCATGTGCCCAGCTCAACCAGGGCTTCTCTCACTATAGAGGAAGGCAATGCATACTGGGAGACAATTAGCAGTCTCTGGCATAATATTATTTTCTTCATTTTGCAGGTTAGAAAACAGAGTCTAAGGGAAGTAAAATAACTTTCCTTAAATTAAAAACAGCTAGTAAGCAATTCCAAAGCCTGCATTTTTCTCAATTTGCTATAAGGCATAAAAAGAATAAGAACCAACCCAATTAAATTTTTTACACTGTCAATTAAATTCAGTCCAATCCAACTAATTCTAAAAGCTTATATCTTGTGCTTGCCATAAGTAAGAAACTATTTTAGGCATAGGGTGCTGTGCCGGCTATGAGATGATTTAAGGAACATAAATATGGATGAAAATGTAGATACATTATATCCTTTTAGTGTGTCTATTGATGGCAATGAAATGAAGTGGTGATCAAAATATAGATATAGGCGAAATCAGAGGCTGATTCATGCGGAAGTTGAGGAAGCTTAGACCTCAGGACTTCTCACTTGCTTAAGCCTTCAAAGGCTCAGGAAAGCGGTCCAGCATTATGTTACATGATCATCTGATTTTATAAAATTTGCAAAAGACATTTTAGACATAATGAATGGGTTAAGACTTCTGTCTCTTTCTTCTTCGACTTTGCCTTTTTCAAGTTTCCCTTTAAGTCAAGTAGAACCTTGGAGTGGCCTCCGTTATTTTCAAGACTTACCTTAGGGGATGAGCTGGAAATCTATGTAGTCTGCATTTGTCAGGATATATTTACATGGTAGACTCTTACTTCTATGCATAGTTAATCTACTATTAGCAGTCCTGGTGTAGGAATGCCTTCAGGTACACTTACAAATAATCAAAAGTAGTGAATCGCATCACTACATTGGGAAAAAAATCAGTATTGGTGATTTGACATAAAACATTCATATTGAGGGAGCTACAAAAGATCCATTACTAGAAGGAAGCAAACTGGTTAATGAGTGATGTCAAAGAGCAGTTCACTCCTTAAGAAAAACTGAAACGCCCTGAAATTTTATAATTCATGTATGAAAAAAGAAACGTTTTCCCACATTTGACAATAATTCTAAACTTTGACAAGAAATTACCAATAATAACAGTTCTGAAGTTTAAAACATTTTTCCAAAATTCGGTAATTTCAAAACACTAATTTTCACCAACAAGGTTAAAAAGAAAAAGCAAATTATTTTTCAGATTTCTCTATAGAGGTAGATGTTACAAAGCTGTTGTTACATGAAGAGGCACTCAAACAGTATCTAGACAAAAATGTCGAGGAAAAATATAATAGAGGCACCAGGCTGTTAACTTGAAAATTTATTATGGTGACATTCTGGATTTTGTGTTATTTGTGGCATTTGTTACCTTTTTAAATTTGCAATTTATTGTGACCTCTTTCATTTTAAATAAATATTACACTTTACACCTGATGCTGTATTAACTTTTTTTTTCCTGTAGAGGAATCTCAAAATTGTCAAATCTTCAAGGTTAATAAAATTGGTCCACTCGTAGGTGTAATTCACTACAATACAAGTCAGAATGTGACTTTCAGGGCCCTTGGTAGCTACTCAGTGGGATGAGGATTTGCGAGTTTGGAGGAGCTGGGGCAGTGATGAATTACTCTCCGCGGGGAAAGCATGTTGAAGGGAGTATCCAGAGAAGAGAAAACTGAAGCCTGCAAGACTGAGTTAGAGAAGTGAGAGGGGGCAAGACGTGGCATCTGACAAGCTGAGGGGGAAAAAAAAGGTTTGGGAAGAGATCCTAGGATTACATTTCTGTGCCTTGCTCAGTGTAAATGTGTTCTCCATCTTTCCCGTGATTCTTCGGTAAAAAAAAAAAAGAAAGAAAAAATTGCAGTTCACCAATGCTTTCTTCCAAATGGACTCTTTTTGGTGAATGCAAGGGGAAAACACAGCAGTATTCAAGTTTGGTCTCTTCATAAAACTGAGAAGAGGGTGGTGCTAGATAAAGCAGAAACAAAAACCATGTTATAGAGGGGCTGGCCTGGTGGCTCAGCAGTTAAGTTGGTGCATTCCACTTCGGTAGCCCAGGGTTTGCCGGTTGGGATCCTGGCTGTAGACCCACATGCTGCTTATCAAACCCTGCTGTGGCAGGCGTCCTACATATAAAATAGAGGAAGATGGGCATGGGCATTAGCTCAGGGCCAATCTTCCTCAGCACAAAAAAAAAAAAAAAAAGAGGAGGATTGTCAGTGGATGTTAGCTCAGAGCTAATCTTCCTTAAAAAGAAAAAGATCCATGTTATAGAAACAAAGGAGGTAAATTTGAGAAATGTAGGGTAAATTTTGTAGGGGAGATATTTCTCTCTGACCTAAAGGTTTTTATTTACAGAAATAAGCACTCAAACAAGCCAAAGGAGGCTATAAAAGGGGATTCAAGATCATGTTTATTTCTATAGGCTGCTTCCTTTTTTAGGAAAAATTAACCTTTAGCATTCAAGCCTGTCAATCTTACCTCTTTGCCTAGGTTTCAGTTAATTTCAAAATGTAAAGGTAAATGAAAAAGACATATGTATTTGGAAAAGAACATGTATGGCATTATTTAGTGATTTTACCAGTTGTTACAAAAATTAGAAAATGTTTTCTTTTTTGAACTACATTGTGATGCTGTGAAAAGGAAAGAAAATGAAAGTTAGAAACATGTAGTCAACACATCTACTAGAATGGCCACAATCCAAAACACTGACAATGCTGGGGAGGATGTGGAGGAACACAAACGCTTATTCATTGCTGGTAGGAATGCAAAATGGTCCAGCCATTTTGGAAGACAGTTTGGCAATTTCTTGCAAAACTAAATATACTCTTACCATATGATCCCACAATTATGCTCCTTGATATTTACTCAAATGAATCAAAAACTTATGTCCATACAGAAACCTGCGCAGAGATGCTTAGAGCAACTTTATTCATAATTGCCAAAACTTGGAAGCAAACAAGATGTCCTTATAGTGAATGGATAAATAAAATGTGGTGCATTCAGACAATGGAATATTATTCAGCACTAAAAACAAATGAGCTAGCAAGCCATGAAAAGACATGGAGGAAGCTTAAATGCATATGATTAAGTGAAAAAAGCCAATCTGAAAAGGCTGCATACCATATGATTCCAAGTATATGACATTCTGTAAAAAGTAAAACTATGGGGACAGTAGAGGGATCAGGGGTTAGGGGTGAATAGGGAGATAACGGAGATTTTTAGGGCAGTGAAAATACTCTGTATGATACTACAATGGTGGATACATGTCATTATATACTTGTAAAACCTGAAGAATAAACATCGCCAGGAGTGAACCCCAAGAGTGAGTCCGGGTAAACTACAGACTTTGGATGATAACGATGTGTCAATGTAGTTCATTGATTGTAGCAAATGCACCACCGTGATGGGGGTATGTTGATAATAGGAGAGGTTATGTGTGTGTTGGGGGGAGACACAGGGTACATGGAAATTCTCTATGCTTTCCATTCAATTTTGCTGCGAACCTAAAACTGCTCTAAAAACTAACGTTGCTTAATTAAAAGCAAAAAACAAACATCTAGTCATAGAGTCATTAGTTGGAAGTGTAAGATGAGGTTGGGCTAGAAGTTCTATTTACTGGCTGCTGATGATAGTGGCTGATAACCTTCTTGGAGCATAGATAGTGGTTCTTTCTGAAAAATAGATTTCCAGGTAATTTTGTATTGTCTTATCAATACTTTCCATATTTTTCTAAATTTTCTGTAATAATCATGTGATAATTTTATAGCTTAAAAATATTATTAGAGAAAAAGGCAATGAAAAATACTAATAGCTGTTAAGTCTAGCTGATGGCATTATTGGCTTTATTCATGTTTGTTATGTATATTTTAAACTTTTCTAAACTGAGTATATGTCACTTAAAATTGCAAGACTAAAATAAGAAAAGATATGGGTGAAATAAACACTCCAAAATATTATCAATTATAATAATCTGGAGAGTAGGAATATGAGTGATTCATTGGATTCTCCCACAAAACAAACACATTATCTTTAGAATAAAAAATCTGGAAAAAAAAGGTAAAAGTTTTTTTGCCTCTAACTTTTTAAAAAATCAGCTTTGTTGAGGGATGATTTATATACAAAAATGTATATCCTTGAAATGTAAAGTTACATAAGTTTCAAAAAATGTTTGTAGCTGTGTATCCACTGCTCCATTCAAGACATAGAACATATTCATCCCCCTGTAAGTTCCCTTGGGTCCTCCGTTCTCAACCTCCCCCACCACCAAGAGGCGACCACTTGACCTCCATCGTTATAGCTTACTTTTACCTGTTGAACTTCAAATAAACTTAAGCATACTCCGTGTATTCTTTTGTGATTGGTCTCCTTCACTTAGCATAATGCTTATAATTTTTATATATGTTTTTATATATATTATTGTGTAGTATGGCATTTTATGAATAGCTAGTTTGCTTATCGATTCTTCTGTGGATGAACATTAAATAGATTCACCTCACCCTCTCCAGCTTTTGCTGTTGTAAATAAAGCTACTGTGAATATCCATATATATGCCTTTTTTGAGGACATTGGTTTTTAATTTATTATTTTTATTTTTTTATTTGTTTATTATTTTCAGGAAGACTAGCCCTGAGCTAATACCCACCAACAATCCTCCTCCTTTTGCTGAGGAAGATTGGCCCTGAGGTAACATCTGTGCCCATCTTCTTCTACTTTATGTGCAGGACACCTGCCCAGCATGGCTTGATAAGTGGTGCATGGGTCCACACCTGGGATCCAAACCGGTGAACCTGGGACCGCCGAAGTGGTCCCAATAGACCACTAGGCTGGCCCCATTGGTTTTTATCTTTCTTAAGTAAATATCTAAGAGTTGGAATCGTTTGTCCATGAAGTAGGTATATATTTACCTTTCCTGGAAACTTCTAAACAGTTTTCAAAAATTTCCAAATGTGCCGTTTTACACGGCCACCACACTGTAGGAGGGCTCGAGGTGTTCCTCATCTTCACCACTTCTTAGCATTGTCAATCTTTTTAGTTTTAGCCATTCTGGTGACATGATATCTCATTATGGTTTTAATTTACATTTCCCTCATGATTAGTGAGGTGAGCACATTTTTTTACATACCTTTCAGCTTCATATATACTTTCTTTTGTAAAGTGTGAAGTGAATGTATTCTCCCTGCCTCTGATTTGCCTTTTGTTTTTTTTTTTTTGCTGAGGAAGATTGGCCCTGAGCTGTGCCAATCTTCCTCTATTTTGTATGTGGGCCACCACCACAGCATGACCACCAAGGAGTGGTGTAGGTCAGCACCTGGGAACTGAACCCAGGCCACCGAAGCAGAGTGCACCAAACTAACCACTAAGCCACAGGGCTGGCCCTCTGACTTGCCTTTTTATTTTCTTAATAGTATTTTCTGAAGAGCAGACATTTTTTCAGTTTTAATGAAGTCTAATTTGTAATTTTTTCTTCTGTTGTTAATGACTTTGTATCCTATCTAAGAAATTATTGCCTACTTCAAAATCACAAACATACTCTTCTATTTTTTATTTAGATGCTTTAAAGTTGTAACATTTATATTTAGGTCTATGCTCCATATGAAATTAATTTTTGCATTAGATGTGAGGTAGTGGACAAGATTATTTTTCATATGAATATGCAGTTGTTCCAGCACAGTTTGTCAAATAGACTATCTTTTTCTTCTTTGAGTTATCCTAAAAACTTGGCGGAAAATTTGTTGATCGTGTATGTGTGGATCTATTTCTGGACTCTCTATTTTTTTCTATTACCTATGTCATCTTGATTTTTATTATAGTTTTATAGTAATTCTTGAAATCAAGTAACAAAATTTGTCAATTTTTTCCTAATTTTCAGAATCATTTTAGCTTTGCATTTAAATACAAATTTTAGAATCAGCTTGATAATTTCTATTAAAAACAGCCTGCTGAGAGTTCCATTCAGACTGCATTGAATTTATACTTTAAGTTGGGGAAAATTATTCATATTAAGAATAATGAATCTATTGTTTTAGTCATTTCAATTGATTTATCTTTAAATTTATTTATTAGTTTTCAGAATACAAGTCTTGCACATCTTTTGTCAATTTTATTCCTAAATATTTTGGCTTATCTTGACATTGCTGTACATAGCAGCATCTTAAAATTTTATTTTCCTATTATTTGGAAAGTATTGCTATTATATAGGAATGCTGCTAAATTTTATATAGTCACCTGGAATCCTGCAATGCTGCTATATTCTGTCGCTCATTAATTCTAGGTTTTGTATTTTATTGGTAGTTCCCTTAGGATTTTCTGTGTAATAATTTTGTTCCCTGTGAATAATGACAGCTTTCCATTTTTGTTTCAAATCTTTATGCCATTTCTTCCTTTTGTTGCATTGCTTGCACCTTTAGGAAAAATGAAATAAAAGTGATGGAATGGACTTCCTTATGACATTCTAATTAGATGGAAGCATTAACTGTATCACCATTAAGTGAAAATTTTTATGTGGACATCTCTTTATTAGATTCAGAATATTCCTAGTTTTCTAAGAGATTTTATCATGAATGACTGTCGAATTCTGTCAAATGATTTCTTCTTCATCTATTGAGATAATCATGTAATTTCCTTCTTTATTCTATTAATGTGATAAATTTAAATTAGCTTTTGAATGTTGAACCAACCTTGCCATATTGGATAGGTCATATTTAAACATTATATATTATCATTTTTATATATTGTTGTATTCTATTTCTTAATATTTCGGAGTTAGGATTATGCTGAACTCATAAACCAAATTAGGATGTTTTCCTCCTTCTTATTTTATGAAATATACTGTGTGACATTGGTATAATGTTTGCAAGTACTCACTTTTGAAGTGTTTGAAGTTCTCTTCTCATCTGGGCCTGGAGAGATTTTTGTTTGTTTGTTTTTTGTTATTATTTTAATCTTAACTTTACTGAGGCTTGCCTTGTTTCCCAACATATGGTCTATTCTTGAGAATGTTCCATGTAAACTTGAGAAGAATGTGTATTTTGCTGTTTTTGGATGGAGTGTTCTATATATACCTATTAAGTCCATCTGGTCTAGCTTTTCATTTAATTCCACTGTTTCCTTGTTGATTTTCTGTCTGGATGATCTATCCCTTGATGTGAGTGGAGTGTTGAGGTCCCCTACTATTATTGTGTCTTATTTTAGGTTTGTTAATAGTTGCTTTATGTACTTTGGTGCTCATGTGTTGGGTGCATAGATATTTATAAGTGTTATTTCTTCTTGATGGAGTGTCCCTTTGATCATTATATACTGCCCCTCTTTGTCTCTCTTTACCTGTCTTATCTTGAAGTCTACTTTGTCTGACATAAGTATTAAAACACCTGCTTTCTTTTGTTTGCCATTAGCTTGAGATATCATCTTCCATCCCTTCACTCTGAGCCTGTGTTTGTCATTGGAGTTGAGATGTGCTTCCTGGAGGCCGCATGTTGTTGGGTCTTGTTCTTTGATCCATCTTGCCACTGTGTGTTTTTATTGAGAATTCAATCCATTTACATTTAGGGTGAATATCGAGATATGAGGACTTAAAACTTCCATTTTATCACTCATTTTCCAGTTTTCCTGCATTTCTCTTGTTTCTTGTCCTGTGTAGTTTGGCCTACCAATAGAGTTATGTAGTTTTTTATGTTGTGTTTCTTTGTTTTCTCCTTATTTAAAATTTGTGTATCTGTTCTGCTTTTTTGTTTACTGGTTACCCTGAGGTTTGTGTTCAAGATCTTATGGGTAAGATAGTCCCTTTTCTTATGGCCTCTAATTTCCTTAGACTAAATCGATTCAGTCCCTCTCCTCTTCCCCTCGTAAGTTGTTTTTCTCACATCTTATTCCATCTTGTGTTATGAGTGTGTGGTTAAAATGACAAGATTATCTGTTTTTGGTGTTTTCCTTCCCTTTGTCTTTAATGCTATACTTGAGTATTAGTTATCCTGCTCTGATTCTGTCTACCTATTTAACACCTTACTCCATGCTTTGTAACCCCTTTCTTCCTTTTTATTTTTTTTTTCAGGTATGAGGACCTTCTTGAGGGTTTCTTGTAGGGGGTGCCTTGTGGCTACAAACTCCCTTAGCTTATGCTTGTCTGGGAAAGTTTTTAAGGTTTTTGTCTTTCAATGATTTGAACATCATTTCAGTCTCTCCTAGCTTGTGAGGTTTCTGCAGAGAAATCTGCTGAAAGCCTGATGGAGCTCCTTTGTAGGTTATTTTCTTCTGCCTTGCTGACCTTAATGTTCTTTCTTTGTCATTCAGTTTTGCCAGTTTAATTACTATATGCCTTGCAGTAGGTCTTTTTACATTGACATGTTTAGGAGATCTGGCAGCCTCTTCCACGTGGATTTCCTTCCCTAGGTGTGGGAAGTTCTCTGCTATTATTTCTTTGAACAAGCTTTCTACTCCAATCTCCTTTTTGAATACCTATAATTATTATGTTGTATTTCCTAATTGATTCAGGTATTTCTCAGAGATTTCTTCATTTCTTTTTAGTCTTAGTTCTCTCTCCTCCTCTGTCTGGAGCATTTCAACATGTCTACCTTCGATTATGCTGACATGCTCCTCTATGTTGTCCACTTGAGTGTTCAGGGAATCCATATTTTGTTTTATTTCTTCCATTGTGTCTTTCATCGCTAATATTTCTGATTGATTCTTCTTTATAGTTTCAGTCCCTTTTGTGAAGTAGTTTGAACTCATTGAATTGTTTCTCTACATTCTCTTTTACCTTGTTGGGTTTTTTGATCATAGCTGTTTTGAATTCCTTGTCATTTAGGTTACATATTTCTGTGTTCTCAGCACTAATTTCTGGGTACTTGTCATTTTCTCTCTCATCTGGAGATCTAATATAATGTTTGATATTGCTAGATGGAGTGGCTCTGTTTTTTCACATCCTGATGTTATTAGGTCACAGTTACTACCTATCATCACTGGGTGGGGGTCAAGAGCCATGTATTCTGAGCCCTCTGCCTTCAGCCAAAATCCCAGGGGTTGGAGCAGGGCCTCAGTAGGTGGGGGAGGGGTGCTTTCTCCTTGGAGTTTTCTCCCTCTGCTCTCTTTATCTGCTCTCCTTTGTTGTTGGCTTGATAAGGTCACCCCTCCCCCACCCCCAGTGAAAGCTTTTGCCCTGGTAGAGGGCTTCCCTCTAGGCTGCAAGGGCACTTGGGATTTCTTGATGTTCCCGAGAACAAACATCCCCTCCCTTGTTCCTTCCCTCTCAGAGGCCTCCTGCCGTCCTGATCACAGTCTTTACGGAAGGGAGCCAAGTTATCTCTTACCCTGTTCCACCTCCTCTGAGGGGCCTCCAGGCTCTCTGCCATCCATCATATGGCTACGTGGGTCTCTTTGACGTTTTTTTGTGTTGTATTTGGAAGTCCTCTGTTGGGTTATGAAGGTTTTTCTCCTTGTATATTGGAGGGGAAATGTTTCCGGGAAACTCACTCCCCTATGAGGCTGATGTCACTCTGTTTGTTTGTTTCTTTGTTTTCGGGGGCAGGGGGAATGAGAAGCTTTTAAATTTTACATTTAGCATTTACTACTTTAATAGATATAGAGTGCTATGGACTGAATGTTTGTATCCTCTGAAATTCATATGTTGAAACCCTAACCCCCATTGTGGCTGAGGGATTTGGAGACAGGGCTTCTAAGAAGTAATTAAGGTTAAATGAAGTCATAATGGTGTGGCCCGGATCTGACAGTATTAGTGTCCTTATAAGAGGTGCCAGAGTGCTGAGGAAGGGCCATGTGATCCACAGCAGGAAGACAGACATCTGCAAGCCAAGAAGAGAGCTCTCACCAGAAAATGAAATGAGCCCACACCTTGGTCATGGACTTCTACCCTCTAGAACTGTGAGAAAATAAATTCTATTGTTTAATCCACCCAGTCTGTGGGATTTTGTTATGATAGCCTGAGCTGGCTAATACATAACACTATGCAAATTTTCTATTTCTTTCTGTTGACTATTTGAAAGGTTGTACTTTTCAAGTAAATTGTAAATTTTACCTAGGATGTTGAATTTATTGGCAAAACTTATTCAGAATATCTCATTATTTTCTTTTTAATTTCTATAGGATCTGTAGCAATTCCTCCTGTTTCATGATATTGATAATTTGCATTTCTTTTTTCTTTGATCTAGCAGCAATTTATCAATTTTATTCATTTTTTTCATAAAGCTACTTATCATTTTGATGATTTTCTTTATTATCTGTTTTCTACTTCATTGATTCTGATTTTTTCATTTTATTTCTTTAGTTTCTACTTTCTTAAGGTATATTTTGTTTCTTTCATTATTTTCTTAAAGTGAAAATTTAGATTATAAATTTTTAACCTTCACCCTTTTCTCTTTTAAGTATTTAAAGATATAAATTTTCTCTAAAAGCCATTTTAGCTACATCCCACAAATTTTGATGTGTTGTATTTTCATTATCATATATTTAGAATCATTTCTAATTTCTTTTGTGATATTTTCTGTCACCCCTGGGTTATTTAGAAGTCTATTGTTTAACTTTCACATATTTTAGGCTTTCGTATCTGTTTTATTGTTTCTAAGTTCTAATGTAATTTCATCGATGTCAGAAAATATTTTCTAAGATTTCAACATTTTAAATTTATTGGAATTTACTTTATAGTTCAGCATATGGTGTATCTTATTGAATACTTTCTGTATAATTGAAAAGAATATGTATTCATAGCTGTTGGTGTAATTGTTCCATAAGCATTGACCCTAATTGGGTCAAGTTATTGATCATGTTGTTCAAATCTTCTATATTTGCAATGATTTTTATTCACTTATTCTATAAATTACTTATGATAGAGAGGTGTTAAAATCCTCAAACATGATTCTGTATTTATCTAATTTTTCCTTTATGTCTATCAATTTTTGCTTAATTTATTTTAAAACTCTGTGATTAAATGAGTATACATTCGGGATTGTTTTGTCTGTGTAATGACTTGATCTTTTTTCCATCATGAAGTGATCCAATTTATTTCTAGTAGTAATATTCCTTGTGACTAAGTCCCTTCTACTTGATGTTAATATAGCTACACGAGCTTTCTCAAGCTTACTGTTTACCTGGTATATATTTTTCCCATTTTTTACTTTAAATCTATCCATGATTTTATATTTAAAGTGTATCTCTTGTAATATATCCTTGGGTCTTATTTTTATCCATTGTGAAATGTCTAATTTTCACATGGGATGTGTTTCACCCATTTAATTTACTTATATTTATGTTTGGGTTAAGTCTGACATTTTACTACTGGTTTCCTGTTTGTTCCTTCTATTTTTTGTTGTTGTTGTTGTTTCTTTGTTTCTCTTTTCTTGAATTCTTTTCTGGTTAATACAGAAATTTTCAGTATTCCATTTTACCTCTTCTATTGGCTTTTTAGATGTACGTCTTTGTAGTATTATTTTAGTGGTTGCCCTAAAGATTACAGTATGCATTCTTAATTTATCACATTCTATCTTGAAAGAGCTTTATATAAGTCTGTGTGTAATGAAATCATTTTATACAGGTATAATTTCAGTTACACTGCCTCCTACCTTTTGTGCTATTTTTATTACACTCTTTACTTTTACATATTAAAACCCCATACATTGTTATAATTTTTTCTTTAGCTTATCTTTTAAAGAATTTTTGACTTTTAAAAAATTTAAGAAAATAAAGAAAGTAGCCTTTATATTTGCCATTTCTCCAAGGCCCAGAGGACTGTGAGACCACAGACAATGAGGCTGCATGATGGTGGGACCCCTGTGATTATTAGGAAACTGAGATCCTGACAACTGTGAAACTGCAAGTCTGTGGAATCTTTCTGCCTCTACTCCAAGCCTCTGCTTAGTCATCTAAATTCCCCTGTAAGCAACCTGGCAGAGAGGATTCTCTTTTCATTTTGGGCTCCTCCAGATTCAGTCTGCCACGGCAGCCCACAGATTCATCAAAAAGTCTGGTTTGTTTCTTCTTATCTAAGCAAAGACTGTCCTTGCTGATAAGTTTGCTCCTCAGCCCACCTGCCCCCAACTTCAGCAACTGACCAAAGTGTGAATGCGTCCTATATTTTTCATTTACTTAGAAAGGTTTGCCTTTCCAGAGTTTAGCTCTTTTGGATTTCTTTGCATCCACAGTTCTTTGATGGTATTAAAGAAAGTATGTGTTTTTTATTTTTTTACTGCTGAGCTGATGATTTCTTGTTATTTCCTAGGGAGCTAAAGTCTTTCATTTCTTTCTATATCCCAGGCAAAGGTGGAAGCCTCTAGAACTTTTTCTTTCTTTCTTTTTCTTTCTTTCTTTCTTTTTTTTTCTTTCTTCCTTCCTTCCTTCCTTCCTTCCTTCCTTCCTTCCTTCCTTCCTT